>NW_026733133.1:0-254002 GCF_028476545.2 Physella acuta
TATTGGGCATTTGGAAAAATAATGGATTTTTTAGATTAGGATATGCCATTTGGAACAAGTAGAGGATATTTTAGAGTAGAATTGGGCATTATGGTTATATAAAGAATATTCTAGATTATTAAAAGGCATTTGGAATAAGGCGCAAACATTTGGGGACACGTACTCTATTGGACTTTAGATAGAAGCATTCAGCATTTTATAGAAGTAAAGAACAGGTTCATATATAGGACATTTTTTCCAGTGGAGTAGAAGGGGTTTCGGGCTTTATGTTCACTGATTCACGGGCCCATATCAATAAAAAGTAGCTCCAACTTAAGACCCAGCGATACATCGGGCAGATGAAGTAGAGTTCATAGCCGCCTTTACTTTCCACTACGTAAGTTAGATACCCTTCAGAGTTTGGCGGATAAGGACGTCCTACAGTCGCAAGTCCGAACCGAGATCCGAACTCGAGACTTCCGGTCTAGCAGCAAAACGCTCTACCATTCGACCACGGCGTCTTCTAACAAATACAATGGTGCCCACGCTATGATCTACCTGATGCATGGCCCAGAACAATGAGTATATTAATTTAATTAGTGCAAGAAGTTGACCACACGCCTGAGTATGTTAATTTAATCAGTGCAAGAAATTGACTACATCTCTTAGTTTATTAATCTAATCAATGCAAGAAATAGTTGACCGCAAGGCTCAGTAGATAATTCTTGATCTTCAACACCAGTTTCTCGAACCATCCACAATATTTTGTTACGTAACACATATCACGGCTGACGTACCAATCAGGACGCATGACGCAACAATTGTGACAAACGATTGTAAATTCAGTGAATGACGCAACAATTGTGACAAATGATTCAGTGAGAGAAGACTTGATTGGGTGACGAGGGGAGGCTGATGGGCAGCTATGGACAAAATCAGCTGACCGGTGATGTGGGTGGGAGTGTCTTAGCGTGAGTGATTGCACGGGGGGGGGGGGGGGGTCAAGCCAGAATGAACTCACTCTGGCGAGCTGGCGAGAGATGTTTTTTAAACATGAGGACATGTTGAAAAATGTGTGCCTCTTGGATAAGGCACACTTTAGAGAAAGATGTGTGTGTGTGTGTGTGTGTGCGTGTATGTGTGTGTGAGAGATAGAGAGAGGAGAGGGGGGGAGAGGGAGGGATGGAGGGAGAGGAAGAAGAGAGAAAAGGTAAGATGCAAAGAGAGGTGAGAGAAGGGGAGGTAAGAGGGAGAGAGTGGTGAGATCGAGAGAGACAAGGGGAGAGAGAGAGAAAATATAGACAGTGGTATCATGGGTAACTCAACATGACACATTGTAAAATACAGTCGAAAAATGACCAAACACAAAATGAACGTATCGGGAGGGTTTTGTTGCAACACAATCCGAGAGAACCTACTATGGCCATCTATATATATAAAATTCTCTTCTTGGAGATGTTAGAAAAGAAGCTGTAAGCGCGCCTTGCAGTCCCCTCTCTTCCTCTAAGTCTGGTGAACTTTGGTTCAAGCTAAATGTTTACAATCGTAGAGCCGGTTTTAGTGACGGCTATTAGGGGCAGATAATATAGTTTGAAACGATTTTAAACTTAGAGGAGGTAGCTAAGAGGAGGCTGCTTTCACGGGGGGGGGGGGGGGGGAAGTTAGGGGTTGGGGGAAAGGAGGGGGGGGGGGGTTATCGTCCTTAACGACTTACTGATAGTGTTTTAAAGCAAATATTTTCATTGACAACAGTGGTACTGTCGAATTCGCAAATTATGAATTACTGAAAAGTAGAAAATAAAACAACTAAATAGCGGCGTATGAGCGGGTCGGCTCGTATGTGTAAAACAGACTCGTTGGCCTGTTCTGAAGCTGCCTTGACTACTTTTGGATGACAGACTTTAGACTTGTTCGGTTGTTCTGCATCTACTATGGCCATATGTGTGAAACAGACTTGTAGCGTTGTTCTGAAGCTGCTACCGCCACCTTTGTTTGACAGACTTGCGACTTGTTGGATTCAGTGTTCCCTCTAAGCTGCGCGGCTGCGCGGCCGCGCAGTACTTTTAAATGTGCCGCGCAGACATTTTCTGACCCCGCGCACAGATTATCAGAACGTCGGGCGAGGCTAATTCACAAGGAAAATTGTGGTCAGTGGTTTGAATTAAGCGACATTTTTAGTGCCTGTTTTGTTAAACGGTCAGTCTTTGTGTTTTGGGGTATAAACAGAAACTACGGTTATCACTGACGGGGGGGGGGGGGGGGGGGGAAGGGGGGTGACCTCGGTTGTCATAGCACAGGTCTAGTTTATGACTTAACTCTCACCTGAGCGGGGCTGTGTGACACTCCCATTGCTTGATTTAATGGTTTACCCAAAAACTGACCGGAGCTGACATCTAATACCTGCAATGTATTGTGAATTGAAGCTGACCCTGCAAGTTTTTTTAATCGTCGCTTGCCCCCCCCCCCCCCCCCCCCCCCTTCCCCCTCCCCTTGAAACTTTGACAATTTAGCTAAGTCAGATGCAAGTTTTACGTTACTTAAGGTGGATGTGTTTTTGCTGTTGGGTTTAAAGATTTACATGTTACATCTCCGATTCTTGGGATTATTACGTGCATGTGGATCGAAATGTTTTAGTATGCACACACTGCTTAGGTAAATCAGGAATAAATGTCCACTACTGTGTGCTATTTAAAAATGTTGAGGAAAAAATGTGTGTAACAAGCAGTACAAAAATGTGGCACAAAAAAAAGCGATAGATTCGTTTAAACTGGAATGGCTCAAAGTTAAAGAAACAACCGATAAGCCAGATCTAAGAATGTTTCGTTTGAATTAGAAAGCATCTACGAATATTCAGATGAGATTGGACTGAAGTGTAAGATCTGTGCTGCTACTACTTGTAACAAAACCAACAAGAGCAACGAATTGGTCACAGGAAAGCTCTGGGAATCATGGGCGCTTGACTACTGTAAACGTCATTTATTGTCTCGTGTTTACGTAGGAAATGTTGCGATTTCGTACAACCGCTCACACGGAACTGACCTCTGCTGGCTGAAACCAACACTGAGCAAAACGAGCGCCAGTGGTCAAACGAGGATAAAGTTCTAATCCTAACGGGTAATGTTCTTCTTACCATAAGGATGAACGCCTCGATGCTGACGTTACAATTGATTCACATGGGGAAGTATGTTTCTATACCAGACAGTTGGCGAAGTAAGAAATACGCCTTTGAGTTAGTTCAAGTAATCAACGAGGTTATTGTAAAAGAACATACTGACAGAACTTCGAGCAGCATCATTCCACACGCTTATAGTTGATGAAAGTACTGGTATAACAGTACATAAAATGCTAATCCTTTATTTTAAATTTCGTCCAGTCAATTCTGTATTCTACAAAACCGTTTTTAGTGGTATAACTCAGCTTACTGTAAGTGATGCCTTAGCCCTGGAGACAGCCGTAACACATCACTACACTGAACATTAAAGCCAAGAAAAGTGTGAGTTAAACGAAATAATCGACACAAGGCAAACCACACAGTACATACAATCAGTCTGCGAACATTTAAATGTTAGGTTTCCAGGAGATGAACTGCAGTTTTGGTCATCTTTTTTACTTTCTCGTATATACGAAGTATAGAGAAAGTATTGTAATCGTGCAAAAAAAAATCGAGATTTTTACAGATCTCGACGTTTTACACCTCACTGATACGGAAAAACATAATTTTGCAATCTTGTCCGTATGTCTGTGTGTGTGTGTGTGTGTCTGTGTGTCTGTGTGTCCGTGTGTAAACACGATAACTTGAGTACCGTTACAGCTAGGTTGATGAAATTTCATATATAAGTATTTTATCAAAATCGTAGATCCGTATCAACTTTTGAGCGATTTCCGATAACCGGAAGTGGTACTTTTCCTACTTTGAATTTTTCAAAAGCCTATAACTTGAGTACTATTTCAGATAGATAAATAAAATTTCACATGTAAGTAAAAGATCTAATTCTTTACCTTCTGTAAAATTTTGAGTAATTTTCGTTGACTGGAAGTAGTAATTTACGCTACTTCCGATTTCTCAAAAAACTAATGTAAATTTTAAAAGTACTAATAATATTGCGCACTATTATGCGCTTTTTTATTTGGCGTTCACTTGGTGTGCAATTAATTTGTCTACGAGATTTTATTCTATTTTTAAAACCTTAAGTATTTAAAATGGATTAAAAATCATGTCTATAGCCCGAGTTCCCATTCCCTGTTATTTTATATAAGAATATTCGAGAAAGTTTAGGGGAGATCACTCCCGGTTTATTTATTCTACATGTTTTAAAAAATGTGCATTTGAGTTTGGCGTCAAAGATATCAAAGAATTGTGCGTTAAGTACAAAGACGGGTTACGTACAACAAATGATCAGTTAATTACCACCCAATACACCGATTTCAAATTTCGATTAAGTGAAAAACTCAAATCTGTTTCTGTAAATTATATGTCTGAATATGCAAGATTTGTAAAAACAAAGAATAATTTAGCTCACTGGCAAAGTTAAGTGACATTATTGTACGTTCCAAGCATGCAGTGTTGATTACGAACAAGGTTTTAGCCTCATTAACATAATAAAAGTGCAAGCACGAAATAGACTTGAAGCTACACATTTGGAGAATCTAATGCAAATTAAATTATATCTAAATGCTGGAGAGGATGTGGATTTAAACAAAGCATGATAGGTGTGGAAGCAATGCAAGGTTAGACGCGAGAAATTGCAATAAATGCCCCTGAAAGGTTAGCTAATATTAATTTTGTTTTCAAGTCAGCTTTATTAAACGTTGCATATGTTAAACTATTGTATTTGTATTACCGTTATGGTATTAGCATTATTACCATATGACTGTCTTACTTTAACATAGTAAGCCGACCATATAACTTGTTGTTTAAGTATAACTCTGAAAGTTTTTTTAAGTTTTTTTATTTATTTTGATGGTATTCGTATCTCCATTTAATTGCATACGTTTCATTAGTCACACACATTATACTATTAATTTATCAAAATGCATGCCTTCATTACTCTGCTTAATTGTAAGCCTAACCATACATATAAACTTGCCCAAGTCATTTTTAGCACCGCGCACACAACATATTTTTTGCACACATACTCTTGGTCCTTAGAGGGAACATTGGTTGGATTGTACTGGCTGTTTGGTCCATGTTGACGATTTTGTTTTTATCATGTCCCATACCAATACATAATACTTATTCCCTATGACATTTATTGTCTTAGACTATATACTACTTATATTGTTAAATATACTACCGGCTATTTTCATCTTACTTTCATTGGAAACATCTAATGTAAAAAAACACACCCATAAAATGATACTGTTTAATCCCTTAGGCCACACCATAGAAAGGCCAGCCGTTAAAATCCAATTATCTTTGTACCAAATCATGCCCTCGATTTAAACAGTTCGTGGTGTCACCACAACCCCCCGCCTTCTATTTTGTGTGTACCTAATTCCCCATTTCTAACCCTAACCCTCAACCCTAATTAGAGTACCCTTTAGAAAAGTGACCGTCTTGCTTTCCATCCTGAACAAGTTTCTTTCCCCCCCCCCCCCTTACTTTTCACTCACACCAAGATGGCTTCGAGCTGTGATAAACACCGAGTTTCTATGGTAACCCGCGTTCTTTTCTTAACCCCGATGGTGTAACATTGAAGCGCCCCAGCGAGAAAGCGCGGACGATGAAAGCCTACTTTGTCCCCGGCTGAAAAGTGATGGTCGCATACAATGTAGCAAGGAGGGCCGGTCGAGGTTTTAGAAAGAAAAAAAACGGGAAGAAAATTTGGGGGGAAGATTTTCGTTTCATCACAGTTACGTGACCAGCGTGAGCAATGACGTCATGGCACGCGACGGAATTATCCATTACCTGCACGTTTTTACCCGCCTTCTTCGCTAAATCTTAATCTGTCGCTGTGGAGAGTTTCTTCAAGGAAAACATAACGTCTCATTCAGTGGACGGGCGGACAGTGCCCCGTGCTGCCCTCTATAGGTTGTGGGCAGCACAATGCCCTTTCATACCCAAGATTTTATAACCAGTCATGAAACCCCACATACGTGAGGTAACTAGATAATATGGCCGAAGAAAATGTTGTGCGGGAAAAATGGCGCTAAACATTAGGTCTTAGTTTTGCGAGAAAAGAGCGGACATTTTAAATTTTTTGAAACAATAGTTGGGCGCGAAATCATCCGTGTTTTCCACGTTAAAATAAAACTGAATGTTACTATGAACAACAGTTTAAGAAAGTAAAATTCTAACATTTAAAAAAGGACAAGTCAAACATTTAAGAAAACAATGTCAAGATTAGAATAAAATATACAATATTTCAAACTTTAGTATTTTTAATTCATTCTATTCGTGAATATCAGTTGGACATTCAATATTTTTCTATCGCTAATTTCAAAAATAAGTATTTAAACATTTCTTTTTAATTTCATCTCTCATCTCCATTTGTGTGCTAATTTTTCTCTCTTTTGTATAGCCTTATTTCCTCTTTCTCCTAGTATTTTAACATTACATTTAACACATTAGAACATCAAAACTGAAAGTTTTCTTTTGGTTTCATTCAAATGCCAGAAATCAGACCAACATATACAACAAGCCAACCACAACCACCCAACAAGAATTTATGTTATTGTAATACCATGTTACTTTTCCAGAGTAAAAATCGGACGTGCGGGCGATTTTACTCCTTCCGAACTGTTGCTTGACCGAGTCTTATTTTCTAGTACAGCGATAATTAGGTGGCTACCTAACCACTTTCTTGTGTAATTGGGTGGCTATTAAGCCTCTTCCTTGTGTAGTTTCATTAAATCGAGTTCCATTTCAGTAAGGGAAGTTACTCTTAAACCCCTTTATCTGGCTAGTTTACCCTACCTCCCATTACGTTCCCCCCACCCACAGACATCTGCTTGGACCTCTACCCAAACTAATTACCAACGACGCCATCACCAATTCCCGTATGATGCCGCCCAGCACCGCAACAATTGCCGTCCTCGTCTGACGTAACAACCCGTGAAGAGGGGTCGAGTAATCGGGGTCACCGCGAGAGAAATTTGAGGTTGCGAGATTGCGTGCCCTCGCTGCTAATTCCCCGAGTTCTTCTATTCTTGCGGTCCGGCGGAGGAGGTACCCTAATTCGTGACCCCCTTGCTAATAGACCCCCGGAACATTGTCTTGCGGAACCTTATTACCCAAAAAGATCACGCAAGGGGAACAACGTCTTTACATCAATGTAACAATCACGCGGTGACGACCTTTCCTCCGACCCCCCGCCCTTAAACACAAGAAGGAGGGGAAAAATAAACACCTTCCCGGTGATCCGTCTACGCCCCTTGTTGTGTTCAGGTGTCACCTTCGCGTGCCAACAGTGACGGTTAAAAAAAGAAACTTAACATTGTTAAAAAAAATATTCTTTAAAAAAAAAACACGGCCCGTCGCGTCGGTCAAACCAATAGTTTGAAACTAACGTATTCATAGCTGGACAGGGAGGTAATCAAAGTTTGATCTGTTGAAATAACACTGGGATCAGGGGCACAATGGGAGATAACCACTCCGCGAGATTTTTGTTTTGTTGAAGTTGAAATCCTTTTTTTTAAATTTAAAGGTGAGACGGGGGAGTGAAAGAAGGTAGTGAAGGGAAGGGGGAGGATTGGGGGAGGACACAAAGTGGTTAAAGAAATCTGGAAGAGGTGGGGGGGGGTGTTTAAGAATGTTGTAGCGGGTAGCTGGCACGTTCCAAGCTCGCGACCAGGCAGGTGGTAGCGCCCACAACAAGCCGGACCCTGGGCGTGAAGGACCGGAGTAATTTCGGACCGGTAACCGGAGCATGTTGATAGCAGGAGGTGGGCGAGGGGGGAGGGGAGGGGGAGGGAGGAAAACTTAACTAAAAACTCAAAAGAAGATTTACGACGCTCGGAGGTCGCGTGCTTTAGACATTTTTTTTTGTTGGCGGCGATCTTGAAGCAGACCAGCGTCCGTCGTCATTCAGCCGTCAATCCATCTTGATTTCTATGGCGGCGCTCGAGAAAGGTCTTGAAGATTCGAAACTCATAGACTATTGGTGTTTCTTTATGGCCAGCCGAGTTCTTTCTGGTTGAGCCCCAGACGCGCGATGATAGTTTGTGGTCATTAGAACACACACACACACACACACATACACACACACACACACACACACACACAAACACGCGGCTAGGTTGGAATTTTCAATTAGTATGTTTTTTATTTTTACAAGAGGTAGTCGTTGAGTTATTTTTACACGATCATACGCGTATTAAGAAGCAGGACAAAAGCCATCTTAAGTTTTAGCAAAACTTAACGAGTTGGGTTAAAATATCTTGAATTGATAACAGTTCCCGATGCTTGCTTTTGTAGAGTTTTGAAGATGATCTTCAGAATGAAGTCGGTGCTATGGTAATTAATTCTGTAATTAATTCCAGCGTCACTTTTCAAAATCCAGTTAGCATTCTCGGTTTAGTTCAGATGCCGCTAATTTCTAATTAGTATTATGAATCAGGATGGCCAATTAATTCTAAAATCAACCATGGGATACTAAGCTTGTATTAAAACATAATTAAACTTCGCTTTTAGCCCAGTGAAACGTTTCTCCTTAAACAACCTTGTTTTTTATCTTTCTGTTGAAGAAAGGAATGTTAATGAAGATGACCGCATTAAGACGCAATTTAATTAGCTCATTAGGAATGAAAATAGAACAAAACGTGGCATGAGACTTGAGTTAGTGGCTGACATAAGAGAGGTTTAAAACAATTGTCAAACGTTTAAACGATCTTAGTTTCATTTCTCTCTTCCTTTTTTTTTTTTTTTTTTTTGTTGATAGCACGGGGCGCCTCATGGAAGACATTTGGTCAACACTTAGCGATGTTTCAGCGAAATGTTTTTCCGATAGCTAATTAATGCTTCAATTGGCAGCTAATTAGATGTCACGCTAACGGTTTTCGCAGCTGAATGACAAAGCTACCTAAAGCCCTACTCCCAGTATTAAAAACTATGTCCCATTTTTAACAGTTCTACCAAAGCGTAATGTGTGTTTTTGAATACACAAAATAAAAATTTGTATTCCTTTTTTTAAGTGGACGTATGTATATAGTAATGAATTATATAATTAATTTAAATTTAAAAGCTTTTTAAAAAAACGTTTTATTTTTTTTTTCTGCTGACCGTTATGGGATTATCAGTATTTTTGGAAATCGGCCCTGGGATGAACTGCACCGAAGCAGCCGTGCGATATAAACACAAATACACACAAATACACACACACACACACACACACGCGAGTGTATTGAATCTGGACCTTCAACACAACTGACTTACTAGATCCAGAACGACTAAATGCAAAAGGGACGTAATTTCAAGTACGTTTCATCCATCCTACGTTAGTTTTGAGCCTCCTGCTAGCAAACAGACATGTAGCGAGCATGCATCAGAACGGTTTTGTTGTAAAAGTAATATGTGTCATATAATCAGTTAACATACTAATGCGTTGCGTGAGGTGTATGTCCTATGGGTGGCGTGTAGGTGTATGTCCAATTAGTAGTGTGTTGGTGTATGTCGAATGAGTGGTGTGTAGTTGTATATATACGCTCATCACGATACAACAACAGTCATATTAAAGCGTGAAATATATATATTTAAAAAAAAACAACAATTTCCTAATTATGACTTAAGAGTCCCAACATTGTGACTTCGTTTATGGCCCTTTTTTTCGTAACTTTAAAGTCACCTTTTTGTGCTATTCTCCCAACCCCTCTCTTATCATATGTATTCTACTTTACAGGACGAATAAACCAGTTGAACAGCGGGTGTGAAGGAATTCAGAGCTTCACAAAACATGTTATAGTTTTTACTGAAAGCAAATTAAGGGGTAAAAATAGTTTTTTTCTTATACCTTAAAAAATTGCTAAATTAACACTGTAAAAAAACGAATTTGATATTTAGAAATTATTTTCCTTCACGAAAGGGGAAGGATGGGGAATTTGGCGCTTATTAAAGACACTTGTTTCTAGTATAGGGAATATTAATGCAAAAAAATTTGTTCGGGCAGGGGGGTGTTGTGTTTGAAAATGAAACCGCCTAGCAATTTGTCCTTTGATAAAGCTATGAAAAGATAAATGCAAGTAATAAAAGTCTGAATACAAAAAAGTGTCTACTCTAACACTCCAGAAGCGTGTGGACAATACCGTTTTGTGGCCCTTGTTTCTTTAGTCAAGAGGGGGAGATGGGGCGGACGGACGGTAAGACATGCTGAGATCTGCAGGTATTGTCACCTAAGCCTAGAGGATAGTTAAGTGCTTGAGCTTAAGAAAATCGAAGAGAAAAGAAAGATTCACGTCAATGGGAAGGGGCTACAAAAGTAACAAAGGGGAGAGCACGCGCCTGAGTGGATGATTTCCCCTTGATAGCTAGGAGATAGCGCCCTTTTTTTTTTCTTCTTGAAGAGATGTAGATGATAAAGAAAGATAGGAGAGACGGGACAAGGGGGGAGGGCAAAGTCCAGGTGCTAGAGAAAATCTTCCGGGTCGTCTTATGGACTGACCATAGGACAGCGGCCTTGTGACAACAAAACTGTCCGTTGACCCCGGGGGGTCTGTCTTTGGCGCGTGCCACGACTCCGGCCGCTGACCAGGTCACTTCATTCTTTCTCCCCCAGGGTGAGGAGGGAGGGGGGCGGTTTTTTTCAAAAAGGGGTTTTAAATTTCTCATTAAAACTTGAGCGTCCAGGAGACCCAACAAGAGATACTGGACCCTAACATTAGACAGGCGGTGACCACTGGCATTGGTCAAGGACTGACCCACTTGCGCCTTGACTTTAGCGCCGGACTAGAAACACTTCACAAAGAGGCGCCATGCCACATTAGTTTTAACCGAAGAAAATAAGAGAAAGAAAGTTTAGAAATTTTTAAAACATTTATAAACTTGGCGGGAAAGTACACAATTTCAAAATAAAAACAATGAACTTTATTAAAATTAATTTAAAAATGTTCTGCGGTCAGACAGGGCTTATAATGAAGAACAATGATGAACAGTAATTCGAAAGTTTTGCAAGGGGTAATAATGCTAAAAACAATTCAGTTCATCTTAAATAATATTTTATCTTAAAAATGTATTACTCAAATATTTTAGTGGGCCTAGCCCGTAGTGGTAAAACGTAAGTATTGAAACTTTGGACATGGTCTGCACTGTCTTCATCATTTTTTTTTCTATTAAAAAAAAATCAAATATTGATTTTGAACCTAGCCCTAACCTTGACTCTTACTCCATCCATAAACCTAACTCTAACCTACCCATAACCCTAACTCAAATCATTTTTTAAATATTTTTTTAAACACGACGGACGCTAAAATTAAAGTATAATTTCAGAACTTCCGTTTGGCCACTACTCGCTAAACCCATTTGAGTATTAACATGATATAGAAATAAAAACTTCAAAGTCAAGCGTTCTGGTACGTACTATGTCAAATAGCCCGGATTACAATTCCATTTCGATTTAATTTTTCTCAAACATAGAATACACGCTAATCCCCCCCCCCCCCCCACCCTCCTCTCCGCACCAATCCCACTTCCCTGAATATTTAAAAAAAAAACTACATGTGCGGGATTGACTTAACTTAGCGCGACGATAGCTCTCAACAAATCGCGTAGAATAATCCCTGATGCGAACACTTATCTGCCCTTTAGTGCTGACATCAGATATGGTTATCTGCTCTTGTCATCTCTCTGGAGTTGGGTGCTTCACAGCAGAAACCACTTCTGGTCCAACCGAACGTCAAAAAAACAGACATGCATACAACACTATATAAGAGACAGGTCTAAACACAAGTCAACAGACTTGAATAAAACACATAACCCACAGGAAATGTATACAACACAATATAACAGCCGGTCTAAACACAAGTCATCAGACTTGAATAAAACACAACACCCACAGAAAATGTATACAACACAGTATAACAGACAGGTCTAAACACAAGTCAATAAACTTGAATAAGAAACAATACCCACAGAAAATGTATAAAACACAATATAACAGCCGGTTTAAACACAAGTCAACAGACTTGAATAAGACACATCACTCACCGAAAACGTATACAACACAATATAACAGACAGGTCTAAAACACAAAACAGCAGGCATGTCCGATACATTAGACAAATACACATTTTTAATTATCCAAAAAAATAATTCATATCTAATACGATAACACAGAGATAAAATAACTAAATAACAAAATATAAACTGTCTTCCCACGTTAATAAAATATGTCTTCACAGCAGGGTTCAGTCACAGCTGCGCGGTTGTGCGGCCGCGCAGTAGTTTTGCCTCTGCCGCGCAGTCCTTTTGTAAAATTACAAATATCTTTGTATAAGACTTTTAGAACACCGCGCACACAAAATATGCCCACAAGTTGCACACTAGACTTTTCCCCTTAGAGGGAATGTTCCTTCTCAGTCTGGTTTTCAACAATGGTGATAAAGTGAATCAACAATCGTGAAACGTGAAACGTGCAAGAGAGGGGATATTATTTATTGCATTACCATCTGAACCGTGCCCCGTCAGTACGCTTACCCCATCCACCCTGCCCCGAAATACGCTTATCCCATTTGCTAATACCCCCCAGAACAATACCGTAACTTCTTAATATTCGTATCAAGTTTTTTCATCGCGTTTCGTTTGTTAGCATATCCCGCAGGTGCGGACCGGTGCACAATAGCAGTGCGCACCGCGGCAGAAATCAGAGATCTTCTAAATAACAATCCTATCCACGTCTGTTGAGTGGCGTGCACGTAGCTCGGGCACTTCCTCCGGAGAAGAATACGAATAGCAAGGAAAGAGGAAAAGGGAGGTAAAAAAAAAAGGATTACAAAACAGGGGCCGTCATAACTGTGACTATTTTTGGTTAAGTGCCCTTGCGCTCAACTCTTACACCCCCCCCCCATGCACTTAGACCAATGGGGTTGGAAATGGGATTTTGCTGCGCAGCGGTGCAGCAGGGGGCAACAGATTTGGGGTTGTCTCCCCTGCACAAAGGGGACACAACACGAGTTCACCCGAGGGCGTCACTTGCCCAGAAATTATTGCCGAAGAACAAATTTCGCCCGGCCGTTTCGTCATGGGCCCCCAACAAAGGCCGTATGGCGAGCGAAATTTCGCTTTTCACGGTGTGAATTGCTCCGTTTTTTTTTGGGGGGGGGGGGGTCTCTAAAGTGATTAATTTTCTGCAGATCTGCTTGAGTTTTGTCATGCGCACTGATGCTTTAGTGAAGAGGTTGAGCCGGGGAAATAAATAAAAAAATAATATTGCTAATTGATTTGGAGTTGTTTCCCTCTAAAAGGATTATATTTTATAGCAATAAATAGGCGACATTTCAATTGGATTATTTCTCTATAACAGGACCCTTTTAAGCTAACAGAATTACTATAATACAAGTGGTTTTAGCCAACTAATGCTTTATCATCAGATCTGATATCCGGTTAATTTTTCAATGTAGCTCTTTTAAGTCTCATCTTTTTCTACTATATTTTGATTAAGTTTCTTGGTGTATTGTGTAATCAATCCCATTAAAATACCAATGCGTGATTTGCCTATAGATGAAGTAGAGTTACCCTGATTCCATATCTAGTGTATTATGGTCTTGTAACGGAGCCAGCACGTACAATCCCCTCCACCACATCGCTCCAGGCACTGATATTGCTAGGTTTTATAATAGATGAGCTATCAGACCTCAAGCCTGTTTATATATGGGGTTCGAACTCAGGACTTTTGGCTCCTAAATATTTATTGAAATTGCTATGTAGTCAACTTATTTTTATCAAAGTAAATATAGAAAAGAATTTTTTTATGGTTTGAAATCCGTTTTTCTCAGAATAAATTTAGAATAAATATAGTAAATAAATTTGTTTTATGTCTGAGATTTGTTACTTATCAGAACAAATAAAGTAAACACAGTGGGTCATGTTGTGATGTCTTTAATCAACTTTCCTATAGTCACAAGTTGAGCTCGATAACGTTTTGCTTATATCTTAAATCTATCTTAAAGTGATGTGGTCAAATAGTTGATCTCGTGACTATGACAACGAAGGACTAGAGTTCAAATCCTCGTCTCCAGCCAGCATGGATCCACAAGTCGGCCTATATCTGGTGGTAACTGGCTGAGGTTTTGTCTGCCAGGGTTGACCGCAAGATTCCAACAGGATCCACAATGCAACAGCCACGCGCCGAGGACACGGGTAACTGACCATGTCATTGGATCCTGTCCATCCACGTGACCAGCACGTGACCAACTCGTGGCCAGCACGCGACACGATGACGCGTGCAGGGCTATCTTTACAACAGCGGTACCAACAATACAATTTAAATACTAATATAAATCACAAAGAATTATAAAAATGTACGTCTATGTATCTACACCAACGTAAATGTTTTATTTAAATTCTGCTTTGTATCATTTTTTTTGTTCATTCTTCCGAATTCTGTGTTTATTTCATATTATGTTATATATTAGAGTAAAATGTCAAGTTGAATACTCACTACTTAAAGATTATGGTATATTTTTTAAGAACAACATTCTGAAACCGTTGAGTTTCTTCTGGCTGTAAACAAACCTGAGAGTTTTTATTTCTATTTCATCCCACAAGTCTGGACATTGTGAAGGGAATGCTGGGATAGAGTATCTAAAGATCCACATATTTTATACGGTCCCACAGATTCACTTTCTACACGTATATTTTAGCCCTTGTTCTGTATTTGTCTGCTTCATTAGGTTTCAAGCTATGTAAATACAACTTTGTCTAATTTGTATTTTTATGCAGTGTACTAATGATATATTTTTATATTTTATTCAGCTTTTTTTTTTTTTTTTTTTTTTTCGACTTGAATTTTCAAGTCTCTAGATAATTGAATTGAACCACTGTGATCAAAAAATAATTTGCTAAAGATGTAGTAAAATTGTTTTAAGAAATATATAGGTTCTCTTAATAAACATAATGTATTAAAATAATTGTAAAATAATTAAAATTTTTATTTTACATATACAATTAATATTGTAATTATATTTAAAATTTATATTATGTTTTTTTTTATAATAACACATTATTTTGTGAAAAAAGTGTTTTTAATTTAAAATATTGATACTTAAATGCTTATTACATGGATTAACTTCACATAAGTTTAGGACAAGTACATTCGCACGACAATAAAATTTTGCGTGTGATGGTGTGAAATATTTCTGCAGAAATTTAAAGTAGTAACAAAATATTCACTTGGGATTACACGTGAGCCCTATGTCGGACATTGTCCTGCAGTAGGGACACGGTAGGACACTACTTTCTATAACTTAACTGAATCAGGCGGGTCAGTCGGTACCCCGACGGTTATATGATCCGGAGCGTACCTGGTACTTTAATCCGGGATTCGAACTCGTTGTTAATAATTGCATTAAACCACTTTCCCCTCCCCAACCCTAACACATTGAACACGTCATTTGTTTGCCACAATTTTTTAGCGCAATTTCCATTCTGGAGAATTGCGTTTATTAACTCGTCATTTCTGGGAATGGATGGATGAATGAATGTATGGATGAATGTGTGTCCGGGCTTTAAGTCGTATCTCCTCCTCAACGAAGCAATATCGATGACTAGTTCCAAAAGCAATTATGTTAAGCAAGTTACGAGAATGAGCATAGGCCATAAAAATTCCGGGTTTCTTTCATGTATTTCCCGGAAAAGCCAAAAAACCTCGAAAAAATGCAGTTTTTTGCCCATATCTCGGCAACCAGACCACTTAGCGACTTGAAACATGTACCAATCGATTTCTGCCATAATTTAGAACAATATTGCCGAAGAAAGTTTTCAAAAATATCCTCTCGTTCGGTCACAAATTTTAAAATTACATAAACACCTACAAACCGATCGTTCTTCTAGCTTGAACGCACCCCAGCATTATACGTCAGAGCTATTTTTAGATAACATAAGGAAATTGCGCATAAATGTCACTAGACTTTTTTAATTAACTTGTTTCTTTCAACAACATGTCTTGCTGTAATGTCGTCATTCCATCTTGAGTAGAGACTTGACAACGATATTTCATCCCACGTCTAGCATTCTGATTTATATTAACATCGACATAGTTAGATGTTTTATTCATTTAATTAATTATTAATTAATCAATTAATAATGCATGATATGTACACTTAAAATTACGAAGCAAAACTCAGGGTAACAAAACTAAAGTAGTGGGGCGCTAAGGAGATTTTAGCAAGGATCTTCAGTTGCGAAGAAATACTACCGCTATTCAATGTTAGCATTATTTGAGTCCCCATGCATGTGTATTATGTAGACTATCTCATTTGGTTTGCTGTGTGCGTGTAAACGTTTGTTGGCGTTTTGATGCAATACGTAATTGTAGGCCTACCTACATTTTCTTTAACATTTTCATACTATAGAAACACAGGCTTTTAGTTATAGTTAGCTTATATATATATTATTATATTGTAAAACGTTTTATTTTCTTTTTTTATTGAATATTATAACCGTTGTTATGTATAGTTTTTAAGTATAACATTCATTATACGTAAAAGTTGGTACAGTTGCACTTAATGCGTAGCACAACCCCCCTGCCCCATCACCCCCCCCCCCCCCCCCACCACCACAAAAAGAATTTACATGACCACAAATCCCCTCGACGAAAATCTGGTTAGCTCAAGAATTCAAGAGCTTCGTAAAATCGCGGGACGGACCAAGGCGTAAAAACGGGAGCCAAATGGATTTGAACCCGGGTCAAGCCGGGTGACGGCTATTCTTAGAACGAAGAACACATACAAGCTCATCTTTCACGGCTGGGGTTTTGAAAGGTGTTCAAGTTTTTCTTCAAAACGTGAAAATCAATTTGTTTAAACTGCTTCAGGGCACGCGCCTCTAATGACCAAAGGTCAAGGGAGCGTTCTGCTGTGGGCGTTGTGTGGTGAGCGGGGAGGGGGGGGGTGAATGCAGTGGTCAGTGCTCAGCCTGCTGTTGGCCGGAGCGCCTTGGTCGTGGTCAAGCGAGGAAACAACAGATGTCCAGCGCAAACAAAAGCTGACCATGAAAAATTTTTCTAACAATCGCGCAGGCTCGTCTTCTTGGTCAGTTTTTCTTGTGTCCAGTCTCTGGACTAACAGTTGTTAAGGCTCGCTTCTTGTCCGGAGCGCGTGCGCCACGCAAGAGGCCAAGGGCCGGACACTGTGACGTCGGCCGAAGTAGCCATTGTGACGCGGCGTGCAGGTGCTAAAGCAAACAATACTCACCACCTGTCCCACGCGACCCCCGCGCGCCGCATTCCGTCGTGAGGTCAACCGATCAAAGATGGCGGACGACAAAGTTGCCGGCCGGACCTGACCAAGACGAGACGGCCTCCTGGTGTTCAGAAGGTGTCGGCCGGTCGCTGATAGGTCATAGGTCAACCTTTCGTCATTTGTTTCATAAGACCAGGTCCGGTCCTGGTTATTTCATTCGAGGGCGTTTCCCCTCCGCTCCTGTTTAAGCCCAGTCAAGCCCCGGATGAAAGCCCTACAGCCCCGGATGAAACCCCTACTACAAACGGAGGGAGGCGAGCAGAGTGTCGGTATTTCTATATCAGGCTGACCATAGGGGTCAAAGGGGAGAAACGGAGAAGGGCGGACGCACGAGAAATGTAAAAAAACTAATTCCAATTTATTGCAAACGTGACGTTTTACTACTCGTTGAGGGATTAGTCCGGGCTTTAACTTTTTAACGTCCAACAAGCTGACAGAGGGATTGGTCAAGTTTCGCGTAATTTATGCGTGGGCTTGGTTCTCCGGCCGGGTCGTAGGGTGACATAAGATTCGGTTACATGAAGTAGTTAATTTTATAATTGTAATTATGTTTTCAGTGTTGTAGCTCGCGGCATCCCCCCCCCCCACTGGTAGTAAAGAGAGTGAAAACAGGAGGGCTAGAGAGTAAGATGGGTTAAAAACTTGTTTGGCGAGAGTTTTTCAATTGATCAGACTTAAATTGATTAAAACCCGACTATGGTACTTTAAACATTCGCTCTAAAGGCATTTTGTGTGCTACATGTATTTTGTGTGCTACATGTATTTTGTGTGCTACATGTATTTTGTGTGCCATTTGTATTTTGTGTGCTACATGTATTTTGTGTGCCATTTGTATTTTGTGTGCCATTTGTATTTTGTGTGCTACATGTATTTTGTGTGCCATTTGTATTTTGTGTGCTACATGTATTTTGTGTGCCATTTGTATTTTGTGTGCTACATGTATTTTGTGTGCTACATGTATTTTGTGTGCTACATGTATTTTGTGTGCTACATGTATTTTGTGTGCTACATGTATTTTGTGTGCTACATGTATTTTGTGTGCTACATGTATTTTGTGTGCTACATGTATTTTGTGTGCCATTTGTATTTTGTGTGCTACATGTATTTTGTGTGCCATTTGTATTTTGTGTGCTACATGTATTTTGTGTGCTACATGTATTTTGTGTGCTACATGTATTTTGTGTGCTACATGTATTTTGTGTGCTACATGTATTTTGTGTGCTACATGTATTTTGTGTGCTACATGTATTTTGTGTGCTACATGTATTTTGTGTGCAATTTGTATTTTGTGTGCTACATGTATTTTGTGTGCCATTTGTATTTTGTGTGCTACATGTATTTTGTGTGCTACATGTATTTTGTGTGCAATTTGTATTTTGTGTGCTACATGTATTTTGTGTGCCATTTGTATTTTGTGTGCTACATGTATTTTGTGTGCTACATGTATTTTGTGTGCTACATGTATTTTGTGTGCCATTTGTATTTTGTGTGCTACATGTATTTTGTGTGCTACATGTATTTTGTGTGCTACATGTATTTTGTGTGCAATTTGTATTTTGTGTGCTACATGTATTTTGTGTGCCATTTGTATTTTGTGTGCTACATGTATTTTGTGTGCTACATGTATTTTGTGTGCAATTTGTATTTTGTGTGCTACATGTATTTTGTGTGCCATTTGTATTTTGTGTGCTACATGTATTTTGTGTGCTACATGTATTTTGTGTGCTACATGTATTTTGTGTGCCATTTGTATTTTGTGTGCTACATGTATTTTGTGTGCTACATGTATTTTGTGTGCTACATGTATTTTGTGTGCAATTTGTATTTTGTGTGCTACATGTATTTTGTGTGCCATTTGTATTTTGTGTGCTACATGTATTTTGTGTGCTACATGTATTTTGTGTGCAATTTGTATTTTGTGTGCTACATGTATTTTGTGTGCCATTTGTATTTTGTGTGCTACATGTATTTTGTGTGCTACATGTATTTTGTGTGCTACATGTATTTTGTGTGCTACATGTATTTTGTGTGCAATTTGTATTTTGTGTACGACATGTATTTTGTGTGAAAAATGTATTCTCTATGCGACATGTATTTTGTGTGTTCAACGTGTATTTTGTGTGCAAGATGTATTTTGTCTGCAAGATGTATTTTGTGTGCGCAGTACTCTGTAACGACTTGTACTGGGATATCCGTATGTTACAAAATGACTGCGCGGATTCGATGAGACACTGATCACTAAATCAAACAGTAAAATGGCAACCAAAAAAATGTCCAACAGATATTTGCGCAACAAATAATTGCGCATAAAAAAGTACGCATTTGGAATTTTTTAAACTGATAATTCAAGACGTAGCAAAAAAGACCAAGTTGTGTAAAATGTAACATTACAAAACATGTTTAGAAGTAATATGACCAAATAAAACAGAATTAGCAAAAAAAAAAGCAAGTTTGAATTTGCGCAAATTTTTGCTAGCGAAGATTTCTGTTGCGCATTTTTCCATTGTGTTTTTTTTTCTTCCTGAGAACCGGCTAGCGGTGGCTAGCTTGAGTCAACAGAAGGAAAGCCCAGAGTGGCTAAACTTATTTTCTACATAAATATTTATAAAGATAGGAAGGCGTGGTCGAATGGTAGAGCGTTCGGCTGCTAACCCGAAGGTCTCTAGTTCGAATCTTGACTCGGACTAGTGACTGTAGGTAGTTTTTTAATCCAGCCAGCTCTGATTGAAAAGTATAGGCGGCTTGCCATGTTACTGACCACACCATACCTTCATAAGAAACATATGAACTCTACTTCATCTGCCCAATAGATCACTATGTCTAAAGAGGAACAAAAGATAAAGTGGCAACACGGTTACTTGGGCCACACAGATTACCTACATCTAACCTGGGATAAAGCAGGTAGCAACTGTACTGTGACCAATTAAGCCAACTCATACACTAGGTTATAGACTGACCCCCACACCTAATCTGGGATGAAGCAACTGTACTGAACAGTTTAACGGAAACGTAATTTCAAATTATAATCGTTACAACTAAGAGCCGTTATCAGGCTGAATTCAAAATTAAATCCTCCAAATTAAATCTAAACCTATTAGGTTTTTGAATACAACTGTTGACTGACTAAATTCTAGCGTGGAATTAATTTTTTTTAGTTTTGAGAGGGGACAAGTGAACTCTACTTTATCTGACCTATGGGTCGTTAAGTCAAAAGGGAGAATGTTACCTTTTTACTTTCTCGTATATACGAAGTATAGAGAAAGTCTTGAAATCGTGCAAAAAAAAATTGAGATTTTTTTTTTACAAATCTCGACGTTTTAAACCTCCCTGTCTCGGAAAAACATAGTTTTGCAATCTGTGTGTATGTGTGTGTGTGTGTGTGTGTGTGTGTGTGTGTGTGTGTGTGTATGTCTGTTAACACGATAACTTGCGTACCATTACAGCAGGGGTCTCCAAACTACGGCCCGCGGGCCAGATGCGGCCCGCGAGGTCCTATCACCCGGCCCGCGGAGATCTTTTTGTCCACGGAAAAAAACGTTTGTTGGTGATGGCTGAGGAACTTTGCCCAGAAAAATCAAAGACATGCCTGGAAGAAACTGGCCCCTGAACTGAAATTTGATAGTTAATGCGGCCCCCGGACTGAAAAGTTTGGAGACCCCTGCATTACAGCAAGGTTGATGAAATTTCATATATAAGTATTATATAAAAGTCGTATCAACTTTTTGAGCGATTTCCGATAACCGGAGGTGGTACTTTTTCTACTTTGAATTTTTCAAAAGCCTATAACTTGAGTAAGGACGGAGTGGTCTAGCGGTAGAGAGCTGGACTCGAGTTCGAATCCGGGTTCAAGTCAGTAGAACGTCCCTGAGTCCATCCAGCTCTGATTGTTACCTAACTTCACTTGTCCCATAGACCGTCAGGTTTGAAAAGGGAACTTTACTATAACTTGAGTACTATTTCAGATAGATAAATGAAGTTTCACAAGTAAATTGCGCTTTCAACATAACGAGACAGCATCTGTTCTAGTGTATACCACTATTGTCCTAGTGTATACCACTGTTGTCCTAGTGTATACCACTATTGTCCTAGTGTATACCACAGTTGTCCTAGTGTATACCACTATTGTCCTAGTGTATACCACTGTTGTCCTAGTGTATACCACTATTGTCCTAGTTTATACCACTATTGTCCTAGTGTATACCACTGTTGTCCTAGTGTATACCACTATTGTCCTAGTGTATACCACTGTTGTCCTAGTGTATACCACCGTTGTCCTAGTCTCTACCACTGTTGTCCTAGTGTATACCACTGTTGTCCTAGTGTATACCACTGTTGTCCTATTGTATACCACTCTTGTCCTAGTGTATACCACTTTTGTCCTAGTGTATACCACCGTTGTCCTAGTCTCTACCACTGTTGTCCTAGTGTATACCACTGTTGTCCTAGCGTATACCACTGTTGTCCTATTGTATACTACTCTTGTCCTAGTGTATACCACTTTTGTCCTAGTGTATACCACTGTTGTCCTAGTTTATACCACTAACAAAACAGCAATCATACTCGCCCTTCTAAAGACACGTCACAATTTTTCAAATATATTTCTCTTTATCGGTAAAGAGATATCATTGTTATTTTTTATAGGTTTAATTTTTCCCACTAGTTAATCTTGTTTTGTGGATTAGCGATTAGCACAAGAGTTTGGTCATGTTGCAAATTATATAAAACAACCAAGGATTCAATGTAATTAGCCTCACAAAGAATAGACTATAATTCTTTTTTTGTGTATAAAAATACGATATAGTGAAAAAGTAACATGTTCTTAAAATTTGCACTACAAATTATATTTTTACTTTCTCGAATATACGTAGTAGACTATAGAGAAAGTCATGTAATAGAGGAAAAAAGTCGGGATTTGTGCAAGTCTCGATGTTTTACAGCTCCCTGAGTTGGAAAAGAATAGTTTTGCAATCTTGTCCGTATGTCTGTGTGTGTGTGTGTCTGTGTGTTTGTGTGCGTGTAAACAGCTAGGTTGATGAAATTTCATATATAAGTATTATATTTCCGATAAACGGAAGTAGAACTTTTTTTTCTTTGAATTTTTCAAAAGCCTGTAACTTGAGTACTATTTTAGATAGATAAAGTAAATTTTACTTGTAAGTAAAAGATCTAATTCTCTGCCTTCTATCAAATTTTGAGTAATTTCTGCTCGCCGGAAGAGGTCATTTTTGCTATTTCCGATTTCTCGAAAAACGCATGTGAATTTATAAAGTACTAATAATATTCCGCACTATTATGTACATTTTATTTGGCGTTCAATTGGTGTGCAATTCTTTTTTGACGAGATTTTATTCTATTTTAAAAATTTTAAGTATTTAAAATTGATTAAAAATCATGTCTATGTCCCGAGTTCTCATCCCCTGTTTCATATAAGATTATTCGAGAAAGTTTAGGGGAGATCACTCCCGGTTTATTTTTTGTAATTATTCAAGAACAGTTAGCAATAAATGTACACTGAAGCCATGCAGTCTACAGTGCAAGCACTATGGTAACTCAAGATCAACGAGTAAACAGGCGTAACATCTGGGGAAAAATCACACACTGCCACATCCACATAACCACATAACCATTATATCAACTCAGCCACAGCACAACCTTCACACTCACAACCACACACTCACGCAACAACAACCACATCTCCACTAATACGACATTACGTGCTCACCAACACATCTACATGGCAGTCGTTAGATCTACCCAACCACACTACAACCACAGGATCAGCACAACCACACAACAACCACAGGATCAGCTCAACAACACCACAACCACAGGATCAGCACAACAACACCACAACCACAGGATCAGCACAACCACACAACAACCACAGGATCAGCACAACAACACTACAACCACAGGATCAGCCCAATCACACAACAACCACAGGATCAGCACAACAACACCACAACCAAAGGATCAGCCCAATCACACAACAACCAAAGGATCAGCTCAACCACACAACAACCACAGGATTAGCACAACCACACAACAACCCTATGATTAGCACAACCACACAACAACCAAAGGATCAGCTCAACCACACAACAACCACAGGATTAGCACAACCACACAACAACCCTATGATTAGCACAACCACACAACAACCACAGGATTAGCTCAACCACACAACAACCACAGGATCAGCTCAACCACACAACAACCACGGGATCAGCTCAACCACACAACAACCACAGGATCAGCACAACCACGCAACAACCACAGGATCAACGCAACCACACAACAACCACAGGATCAGCACAACCACGCAACAAACACAGGATCAGCGCAACCACACAACAACCACAGGATCAGCACAACAACACAACAACCACAGGATCAGCACAACCACACCACAACCAAAAAACAACCGACACATCTACACAACTACAAAAAAACCCACAGATCATCGCAACTACAAAACACAACCACAATTCAACCATCGCATACAAAACAACAACCCATTCCGTTTATTTATTTAAAATAACTGTACTAGATAAAAGCCATACATTGTAACACTGCATCAGGCAAGTCCATAAAAACAACTAAAAACAAAAACAGCAACAGAAACTATCGACCTGCTCGAATGATTGACACGATATCCTACTTAGAAGAGACTTCCAAATTGCTTAATAAAAACGTAATCCCGGACTTAACGAAGCGAGACTGACAGGCTTCTAAAGACCATTTCGGTTGGGCCAAACATATTTCAAGGTTTTCACCTCGGCAGTCGATATACGTCATTTCCTGTGACCTAATCGTCACCAGACCGGCTCTCCAGGCGGCAACGGTGCCAGGGGGAGGCGATCGATACCCACCGCAGTTCGACCTTGACTTAGCGGTGACGGAAGGTCGGCTATATTCGATCAGTCCTGAGAGTATAATCTAGTAGACAACAAAAAAAAAAAAAAAAAAAAGACAATTTGGTGGCAGTACAGAGTATTGATAATTTGCTCGGATAGAGGAATTTCTAGATTGCGACTTTTTCTGTGATAATTACCTGAAAGTTATTATTTAAAAAAAAATTGTAATAATATTCTTTAGACTATTATTTAGATAACTTTTTTTCTTTTTTAATAATATTTTTTTTTTTAAATTAATTTTGTAAACAAATTACATTTTTTTCCCTGAAGAAGTTTTATCCGGATTTGTTTTTCTTGAAAATGAAAAGGTCAAGTTAGGTAATAATTAAGTTAGTTTCAGTATTATGTCTTACATTATTATTATTTTCAGATACGTATGTATTCAGTTCAGTTAGTTCCTCGAGATGTAAGATTTTAAAGTTTATTAACTAGATTTAAAAAAAAAAAACTAGTCTTGTTTTAAAAATCCAATGTTTATTGTTTTTTGTTTTAGAAAATGTGTTTAAATGCAATACAATTTTAGAAAAATGACAACGAATATTTTTTTTTTAAATCAAGGTCATCAGACGATTAAAAAATAAAATCTGCCACCTCCAAATTAAAACAGGTGAGATTATCGGGACTAAGTGGAATAACCCGATTTCACAAAGTCAGTTTTTGTCAATGCCAATTTAAAAAGTTAAAAACGGATTTTTTTTGGTCAAATACCTCGTCAAAAATTTTCTATTGTATTTGAAAATGGGGTCAAAGATGCGTGCCCTATTATTTCAAGTTAATAATCTCGAAAAAAATCCGACGCATGGAAGGCGGCCAAAAATTAGCAACTTGATGCTACGCCGCCATGTTGATTCGCCTTAAACAACCACCACAGCGGAAGGCATGAAAAACCTGCTCATGGATTTCCTGGGCCTGCCCTGATTGACCTAGATATGCTGACACCCCCGTCGGACGCGTGTGGACAAAACATCCCCATCTGCATTTAACGCCGGGTCGTGGGCGAGAGAAAGCCGGTCGCCGGCGCGCCGTCAAATAACCGGCAAACACATTGTCCGGTTGTGGTAAATAGAGGAACAGAAAGATGAAACACGAGACTACAAATTCATTAGGCTATTGTCCGTGTTTTTTTTTTAAACCGGCGGCCTTGATAATTACGGTTTTGGGGGATTGGATTAGGCTGTTTTTGTTCCCCACCAATCATTAGTCTACATCTATCACACGTGACCGCTGAAGAAGGGGAACAGGAAAATTCAACTCTGTTGAAATTTGAACTAGTGGAAGAGCTGTGGCTCCGTGTTGGCAGGGTGGGGGAGGGGTGGATGAAAGAGGTCAAATAGATTGAAAATAAATCGGATTATTTTTCTAAAAATAACTTTCATCTGACAGGGGAAAAGAGGTGGGGTGGGGTGGGGTGTAAAATGGCCATTTTGTGAATATGACGTTGATTAATATTTTTTGAAAATCCAAAATTAAGATACATTTTTAAAAAAAAAGGAAAATTGGTTGCTTTACAAAACCTGCTCATAAAAGAGGTTTTATAATCTGGATTAGAATAGAATACTAAGTTAAATGTCATCGTGTGGCGCCGTTTCTGACAAGACATGTTAATTAACATTCAAGAATAAATCGTCTGGTTAACAAGAAAAGAAGACTCGAAAACACACGTAAACTACGACTGTAATTTAGAAAAAAAAAACAGACAGAGCTGGAGTAGGTATGGAGTGGTAGGATAGCGCGACTGCAATCCCGAAAGTTTTAAGCTCGGATCCCGGGATAGAGTTTTTAGGACGTCGTGGAGCCCGCTCAGTTCTGACAGGTACCTGACTCACTTTGGAGAAAGTAACGGCGGCTGGGCATAGTGACCACACTATCCTTCATTAGCCGAGAAACAGGTGAGATCTACTTCTCTTGCGCCGAGGAACGTAAAGTTTGAAATTAAAACAAATCAACGCATTTTCAATTACAATGAGCAACAAATCATCGTAACCAATGAAATCTTTTTACGGTGACATTTTAATCGTTTGTAAAAAAAAATTCAATTATTTTAACGGAAGAGCGTTTTTTCTTTGTAAACCCACAATGGATAATAAAGTTTTCACAGAAACGCCTGCGCATCAAATTATGCGCACCTTTAATTTACATTTTTTTTTATAGTGCGCATCCGTGATATGAGTGTTTTGCATTTTGCACCAGAATCAAGCAAGTGCGTATTGTCTTCCCCGCTGACTCTATCACTCTCAGGTTAAATAGGTCTAACAAAATTAACCCCCTCCCCCCTACAGGTCTTTGATATAAAAAAAAATCCACGGGTGGTTTACCCGCGTGCCGAAATGCCAAATACAAGTGGGTGTCTAAACAGTTAGGGGCGCCGGCACACCTCTATAGACCCCGCGCACCGATGCTATAATTATACGTACGACGGGCAGGTTTTTCCAGACCTACCATCGTTTATAGCAAACGTGAATAGACGGTAGAACAATCGCTTCTCGTCTGCTTTGTTGGTGAAAACAACCGTCAAACAAAAGCCTCGTTTTGAATCGCCCGTCCACGCGCCGGACGCGCCATGGGTGTTTTGTTAGTGTATATGTGACTCGGTGTCACGTGGTCTAAGGGAATTAATTAAACCAAGAGGTCATTGGATCCACTCGACTTTCTACCCACCTTCCTCCCCACCCTTTGACCTGGTCAGTCCTGGCGACCAAACGTTAATTTATCAATCAAGATAGACCGTTCTTCAAGCAACGGTTATTTCCCATGTTGACCCCTCTGAGAGAGAGGGGACGCTATTGTTTATAAAACGACCCCGGGGAGTGAAAAGTTTTGTTCTTGTTTCAATTCAAAGGGAAAGTATCCGCCCGGCCTGCCCTTAAGGGGGGAGCATCCGTGTCCGAGTGATGAAGGGAGGGGAGGGGGAGGGGGGGGGGGAGGGACAGTGAAGCTATTCAACTTTAAAAAAAAAAGTATCGGAAGATCCAAATGACGTATTGTTTTCAGCGGGTATCTGTTGCTGGGGGGGGGGTGGAAGAGGGGGGGGGGGGAGCGCGTGCCGGACACGCGCAGATGTCAAGTTCTGTGGTTTGGTCAGGAAGGGACTCACTTTCTCTTCGTGCTGGTGGTGGGGGTGGTGGTTGGGGGGGGGGGGGTGATAGGGGTCAAGGTGAAACATTTTCCACCTTAAAAGATAGCCACGCGTTTAAAATTTTCGAGTCCTATGAAAGCTAGTCAGGCTTGTCAATATTTAACTTCATTTCAAAAGTTAAGCCAATATTTCACTCCAAACCACCAAAATGCGCTGGTGCTAATGCTAGTTGAGAAAGAAATCATTAAAAATAGGTACAAAAAAAATTAAAAACAGGCAGAAATTTGTTGGTAAAACAAAAAAAAAAATACTTTGAAAATGAAATGCATAAAACTATTAACAATTAACTGGTTACGTACTTGGCAACAAGGCATAGAAGCTTGCAGACAAAAATTAATGTCACCCTGGTATGTGCCGGCATAAAAGTACTTTCAAGATTAATTTCAACCAATTATACAATGGCACTCTCTGTATTCGAAAATATCTTTAAATAAAAAACTAGAACCTGATATATGATCGATAATAGCTAATATTGGTTTCAAATCAATATGTAAAATATTTTTTTAGGTATTAAAAACATGTAACAAATGAACGTTTCATAATTTGTCTTTGCTTATGAAGTTGAGAAACGTATTGTGTGATAACTAATGTGCTTGCTTAGATTTTAACATTATTTAAGGTATAGGTCTACATTTTAAGCTTTCTGAGATAATTAATTTACGTGCTCAGATTTTAACTCTATTTAAGTTATAGGTCTACATTTTTTAAGCTTTGTGAGGTAATCAATTTATTTTTTACTTTATTTAATTAAGGTACTTGTTTTCAAGCTTTGAGCAATAATTAATTTAATTTGCTTAGATTTTGATTATTATTTAATGTATTAATATTTTAAGCTTTGTGTGATAATTAATGTGCTTGCTAAGATTTTAACATTATTTGAGGCAAAGGTCTACATTTTTAAGCTTTCTGAGATAAATAATTTATGTATTTAGATTTTAATAATATTTGAGATATAGGTCTACATTTTTTAAGCTTTGTGAAATAATCAATTTCCTTTTTATATTATTTAATTAAGGTACTCGTTTCAAGTATGAGTTACAATTAATTTATTGCTCAGATTTTGACTATTATTTAAGGTATACTTTTTGTTTAGCTTTGTGCGCCAAAAATAAAAAGTAACTCTTATTTTACTTTATTTATGACCATCAGTTTTAACAAAATGTATTTTAAAACGGCGGGAAAACGTCTCTATACATAGCGACAATGCACGCCTTAATGATAGGGTTAGGGTAAAGGTTTGGTTCAAAGTAAACGGGTACTCATCCATCACGTGCATATATAAACCGCACGTGAAAGCCAAATCCTTGAGTTCTACGTCCCAAAATAGCTCTTAGCGGCTTTGTCGTCCCGTGCACGGTCATTAACTGACAGCAAACTACCTGATACCTAAATCAACAAACAGGTAAAAAAAATAAAATAAAAGATAAGCCGGACCCGGCTTTTTTTATTTCACGGTCCGGCTGGATGAAAAGGATGAGGCGAAGGCGAGCAAGGCGAAACGTCTTGAGATTTCGGCGACAAAACCGGCACTCCATCTTCGTAGACACCAGACCACGTGACCCCGGTCAACACCCTCTTCGTGTTGGTAAACTGGGTCCGGACCCACGGGTCGGGGTCAAGCGGGTCCGAAGAATAGACATAAAACTGGGACAATGGCGCGCGGACTTACAAGACGAGCCGGTACAAACAGAAAGGTACAAAAGACTTTGATGGATCTGTTTGGATGAAACACTTTCTGGAGCGGGTATTCCCGTAGCGCACTTGGACGCGAAAGGACGTATAGGGGAGACGGTTGTTTGTTTAGTAGATTAATGATGTTACATTGACAAAGGCCTACCTGTGTATTAATGGCCGGGGGTCGAAATTGTGGGTGACCATTTCTATAGATCGTTTCGCGGACTGTGGGTAGGGGGGTCAAATGTTAAGCAAACACTGTATTTTTGTATTTAATATCGGACGGGTGTTGCCGATCATTCTAATTTTTTTTTTATACTAATGACTACCTGTAAATATTTTTCTTTGCCGTATTTCATTAAGGGAAAAAAAGAGGAATAGGTTGAATTAAAAAGTCTGTGATTAAAAAAAAAAAAAAAACTTATTTTTTCAGCTAAACTTTATTTTCCTTTTTCTGTTTAAAAAAAAACAACAACAAAAAAAAAAAAAACAACAAAACAACAACACAAAATTCACTTTGAAAAATGTTTTTGATTTGAAATAAGTCTATTCACTTGGCGGCTAGGAAAGCAAAGAGCTGACCACACCTTCAGTTAATATGCCGAGGTCAAGAAGCATATGAACTCTACTTCATAATACAAATGAATCGTTAGGACTAAAGGATTTTTTTTACTTTAAAAGTTATTTTTTTGTTTTAGTCTAAGGCATTTTTTTGAAGTATCGACTTTTCATAAGTAACAAAATATAAGCTGCCCTCTCGTAAAGTCGCGAGTGAGGTGACGCCACCGCCGCTTTAGTGGCGTTTTGTTGTATGTCTAAAACAGTTCCACATGCTGTATGACATCCGGTACATTTTAAAATATTTGGTCAATGGCCGAACCACTGTGCGTATTGTATGTCAGAACTGTGATTAATAAAGAACGGCTTTAATTAAACTTTTTAAACCACGAATTTTGCTGATACAACTAATTACTGTTTTTAAAAGTGGACAATCAAGGGAAACCATAAATTATATTGATTAAAAAATGTCTCTAAAAAGAGCACAAAATTAAAAAAAAACTCTCCCTTCCTCAAAGTATAGATAAATATCTTTGTACTTTTAAAAAAGCTTCACAAAACAGAGAGTAAGTCTTGTAAAGGGTGGAGGGGGGAGGGGGCAACAACTCCATTAGTGCCCGTCAATATCTGGCGACCTTAAAACATATTTTTCCTGACACATAGGACCCCCTCTTTAAAAAAGGGGGATAATTCCACCCGCTCCTACTACTTTCAGTTTTGATCAACTCAAAGCAGTCCATCTTGTCCCGATGAACTGCCCCCCTCGTCAATTTGTTTAATCCACATCCCCTAATTAACTTAATCACCCATTTAACCCGATCACTGTCTGACCACTGTACGATGCACGCGCCTCGCTTGACCCCGTACTTTGCAAACAATTGGATAAATAATCGCCCATAATGCCGCGTCAATCGTCTGCTTCCGGTGTCCGACGGGATGCGCAGACATGCGCATTAGGCCACTTATGTTTATAGATGCTATAGATGCATTTTTTATCCCATATACACACCGAATAAAATTATACCCCGCCATGATGGTGCACTTTAAAAATTGGTAGGTTTTATTTTAAAGTTTATCTATACTTTTTGATAAGTATAGTACTTAAATCATAAATTTGGCATAAGTGAAACAAAGCCTTTCATGTGAGTTTAGTGTATCTATATCTCGTAATGTGATACGGGGCAGTTAAAAAACAACAACAATAGATGCCACTTTGATCTGTTGTTAAGTGAAATTACTAATAGGAGATACTAATTATAAAAGCTATACATGCGCATATGAACTTTATACCTTTGAATTTGTCACCAGGGCATAAAAAGTAAGTTCCCTTTCAAAACTGAAAGGTTGGGGCAAGTGGTGCAGAGTTTACCTGTTTCTGTGACCTCGGCATATGAAGGGATAATGTGGTCAGCACTATGCCCAGCCGCCTTTACTTTGTTTAACGTGGGTAAAGTACCCATGAGAGCTGGGTGGACTCAGGGACGGTCTAATGACGTGAACCCGGATTCGAACTCGAGACTTTGGGGTTAGCAGTCTCGCTCTCTACTCAATACCACTCTGTCCCAATGTCTTCTAGACGTGGTGATTTTAATTTAGATGACATTGATACACATTTGCCCACTTGATCAAAGTGTTGGACCTAAACACATTTCTAACCCTAATCCATACACGGCAGAAATATCTTTGATTTTAAACAATACGGCTAATCTTGCCGGTATTTATTTTAACGAAAAAAAAAAGATTTATAAATAAAAAATAAATGCTGCTTTATCTAATATTTGTAATATTGTTCGCGTGGAGAAAACATCTCAACCATGGCTACTAATCTACTATCTCAGTCCGGTGGTACCAGTTCCAATATAGCCCTTACATTAATTTAAGCTCAGTGACATTCACTCATCAGCTGGACTTTTTTTTTAATCAACTGATGTTCAATGGATATAAACTGTGTGCAAATAAGCAAAACTAATTTTTTTCGTCTTATTTTATCGTTCTTACAGATTAATTCTTTACTATTGATTACTTTTAGTATGCGGAATTCTAATGAAGTTGCCGGTATTTTTCCGGCTTGCAAGGTTGTGTAAAATATGGCGGTATACTTCCGGTCATTCGCAGTCGTACAGATCGTCAAGGTGTGGATTGTTTCCGAACATCTGAGAAAACACATCGCACAAGGAAATACTGCCAGGGTGGAAGTAATTATCTAGAACCGGAAGTGGCTAGTGGGCTACGGCTGAACAGAACTCAGGACTGGGGTCAGGCTCGGCGAGAAGATTACACAGCATATAGAAGTGGACGTGGTGGCGCTGGCGTGGTATCGCTGGCGTGGTATCGCTGACGTGGTATCGCTGGCGTGGTATCGCTGGCGTGGTATCGCTGGCGTGGTCCTGTTGGCGTGGTCATGTTGGCGTGGTATCGCTGGCGTGGTATCGCTGGCGTGGTATCGCTGGCGTGGTATCGCTGGCGTGGTATCGCTGGCGTGGTATCGCTGGCGTGGTCCCGCTGGCGTGGTCCCGCTGGCGTGGTCATGCTGGCGTGGTCATGCTGGCGTGGTATCGCTGGCGTGGTATCGCTGGTGTGGTATCGCTGGTGTGGTATCGCTAGCGTGGTATCGCTGGCGGAATCATGCTGGCGTTAGACATTGGTGGGCAAATCCACGGTTAGGCTGAATTGACGGTTGTGGTCATGTTGTGGTCATGTTGTGGTTAGTGTTGTCGATGTCTATTAGTGTCAGCGACAAACGACACAAAAGATTGAACAACTCTCCTTTAGCTACACGCCTTAATATCTAAACACCCCCCCTCCCCCGTCCTCTAACCTAATTCTCCATGTATCGTTCACGCCACTTTTCTACCTACAATAGCCCCAAGGGGTATATAATACAACACGTGGATAAACTCAACTCACACCTTCACTATCCCAGGTGAAGTAGATCTAGCCTAGCCCTAAAACTTTATTTTAGCACAAGAACATACTAGCCTTAGCAGATGGAATAAGGGGCCAATACTGGGTACACATGGCTTCTTAAATGAACAGCGCAGATTCTAATTATAAACGTCTATAGGCATTCTGGGATACAATGTACCTGTCAGAGTTCTACAAGATTTGTTTTCTTAAAACAATCATGTGACCTCGTATACTTCATTAACTTTCAATGTATGGTTTGTTAATGAAAAAAACAAACAAACATGAAAATGATCATTTTATTTGATCCATTGCAGTAGATTAGAGTTTCTTAAACACGAGACAACCTGCAATTTATCTTGCTGTATTTAAAAAAAAATGCAATGCTATATATGAAACGTCAGCACCGCAGTTGTTCTAAACTACACCCTAATTAGATCTTTATTTTAGCACAAGAACAAACTAGCCTGAGCAGATGGAATAAGAGGCCAAAATGGCTTCTTAAATGAACAGCGCTGATTCTATTTATAAACGTCTATAGGCATTCTGGGAAACCATCTACTTGTCAGTGTTCTACAAAGATTTGTTTTCTTAAGACAATCATGTGAATTCGTAAACTTCATTAACTTTCAATGTATGGTTTGTTAATGAAAAAAAACACAATAATAAAACATGAAAACGCTTATGTTATTTGATCCAGCGCAGTAGATTAGAGTTTCTTAATCTCGAAACAACCAGCAATTTTTTCTTGGAGTATTTTTGTTTTCCGTCTTTGATTTGGCGCAGCTGTTGGTCACGTGACAACAACACGCGCATGACAGACGTACGTACGTCTCGCGATCAGCTCGTGGGGGATTTAATTAAGGAGTCGGAGAAAATAAATAATTGACACAGATGGTTAATTGTGGGCAAGGGAGGGGGGGAGTAGCGTACATGGTCTAGGATTGATAGAAAGTGTTTAGGGTGGGAGGAAATGGGTGGTCTTTCTGTGGTCTGGTACCACAGATTGTGTGGTTAGTTATTTGATGGAATGTTCGGGGTTTTCTTTTGTGTCTGCTACCAGTTTGTTGTAGATAACAGGTGTTTGGAAAAAAAAAACAGTTGCTGGAGTATATAGTAATGCAGTGTTTCTTAAAGGAATATCCCTTGAGGGTTGGGGGTGTGGTGGGGGTATGGGGTGGGGGGGCTGGAGCTCGTCCACTACCCCCTGGACGTATTGGAAATAAAAAATATTTACGATTAATAATGAAAAAATATCCAGAAGCCAATTTCCGTCCCTCTCCACACGCAAAGTTGCAAGTGCCCCCCTCCCCCCACCAGGTAATAAATGCCCGAAAGAAGCCCTGCAGTGATTGGAAAAGGAAACGAAGAACTTCGTCCTACTGACATTAAGTTTCCTATCGATAAACATTAAGAGTTACTGGAACTGAATTTGTTCACCATGAGAGTTACTAACCTTGAGTTTAATTTAGGACTTGTGACCCAAGTTTTTAGCCTTAGGATGTTTGACCTTAATTCGTCTGACCTTGACTTGTCTAACCTTGTGGTCTGACCTTGACTTGTCTAACCTTGTGGTCTGACCTTGATTTGTCTAACCTTGTGGTCTGACCGCAATAAGTTAGACTGTTAGATGTTGCCAGAAAGTATAACTGTTATATTGGCTGTTTAGGGCGATCACTCCTCTTGAAAAAATGTCTGAGAAAGGCAGAAAAAAAAAAGAGAATTGTTGTGTGAACGCCAGACGGGCAAAGATAAACTCAATTAAGTTATTTTCTCCTGTCAGAAATAGGGTCAGGGTTATGGTCAGGATTAGGGTCAGGGTTATGGTCAGGATTAGGGTCAGGGCTATGGTCAGGATCAGGGTCAGGGTTAGGATTAAGGTCAGTGTTAGGGTCAGCGTTATGGCTAGGATTATGGTCAGGGCTATGGTCAGGATTAGGGTCAGGGCTATGGTTAGGATAAGGGTCAGGGCTATGGTTAGGATTAGGGTCCGGGCTATGGTCAGGATTAGGGTCATGGGTATGGTCACAATTAAGGTCAGGGCTATGGTCAGGATTAGGGTCAGGGCAATGGTCAAGATTAGGGTCATGGGTATGGTCAGGATTAGGGTCAGGGCTATGGTCAGGATTAGGGTCAGGGCTATGGTCAGGATTAGGGTCATGGGTATGGTCACAATTAAGGTCAGGGCTATGGTCAGGATTAGGGTCAGGGCAATGGTCAAGATTAGGGTCATGGGTATGGTCAGGATTAGGGTCAGGGCTATGGTCAGGATTAGGGTCAGGGCTATGGTTAGGATTAGGATAAGGGCTATGGTTAGGATTAGGCTCAGGGCTATGGTCAAGATTAGTGTCAGGGCAATGGTCAAGATTAGGGTTAGGGTATGGTGATGATTAGGGTCAGAGTTAGGGTTAGGGTTAGGATTAGTATCTGGGCTATGGTCATTATTAGGGTCAGTGCTATGGTCTGTGTTTTAGTAAAGTCGGGAACCAATATAATGACTTGGATTATGGTTAGGATTACTCACATGATCAATGTCTATGTTACCGTACACGTTTTCTTGCTAGTGTCAAAGTACTATTCAGATCTGGGTATATGCGTATATGCCACTCTTTATTAAATGCAGGGCTCATTTGATGCCTTAATTAGAGATCGATGCATCTAAACCAGAGACTATAAACTGCTGCATCTATGATGGAAAGACACGGTGACCCGCGAGAGAAAGACAATCAGTCTGTTTGTCTCACCGTCCCGTGAATCCAATCTTTAGAGTCGGGTGGTTTCCCTTGGCTGGAGACGACTGGTGCATTTCAAGGAGGGGGAGACAATCAATAAGGGACTGAACTCCAATCGATCACGCCGACACAGTGATCGACCGTCGGTGGGGTAACTCAGGCGTGCACTGTCGGTGTTCCCGAGAGAGGAATAAGTCTGGTCGCGTCATTGATTTAGTCGCTACTGAAGGGGTGGGGGGGTGGGGAGAGGAGTCACTGGTGAAGGGGGGAATTCTTGCATAGAAACAAAAAGAATTTTTTTTACAAGCTATGGTTGTGTTGTGTTTAGAAAAGGTACTGGGGTGTCTTTAAAGACGTTACTTGAAATGTCTTAAATGTGTTGTTAAAGTGTCTGAATGTATTATTTCAAGACGTTTAATATTTGCATCGTATAACATGTAGCAATATAAAGGTACTTTAGAAAAGAAAGTGACGTTTAGAAATAGTATTATCAATGCATGTTACAATATATTATTATTTAGTGAGCTGTAACCGTAAACATACATTATGGTGCGATGGTTGCAACATATGTCACGTATACATACATTATGGTGCGATTGTTGCAAGTGCTAGTGTACTTATAATAGGGTAGCATATGCTACGTTTACATACATTATGGTGCAATTGTTGCAACATATGCCACGTCTACTTACTCCGTAGAGTGGGGGCTGTCCTTAAGTACTGTATCGGATAAGTTAAGGTCCACTTTAGTGTTTTAATTGGAGTCTGTATGGTCGAATGGTAGAGCACACAATTGCTAACTCTTAAGGTCCAAGCTCAATTCCCGCCTACTTCCACGGGTCTATACAATTCTGACACTGGTCTACCTTACTGGCACGGGTCTTTACAACTCTGCCCTGGTCTATATTATTTCTCTATGGGTCTATACAATTCTAGCTTTCTTACTCCAAAGCCTGTGAAATCTACATACTGTTGATAAAGGCTTTAATATAATGCACTATAGAACATCAGCCTTGAAAGGGCACTTTACATTTTTACTAAAAACATTTACTACCCATAATACGACTGCTAACCTGTAAGTAAAGTTCCGAATTCAATTCTTGGGCGTCCTTGAGTTCACTCAGCTTTTATAGATACCTGGCTCAAGTTAGGGAAGTAAGATGTCCAGATTATTGATCACACTATTACTATGTATTTACTATATAATATATAAATGTCCCATATTCACTCGAACTCCACTTCATCTACCCTAATGGCTGCCAGCACGGAAAGAGTAAATTTTAGGCATATATACAGATCGTATGAAGTAGCACATTTTTTAGCGCAATTTCCATTCTGGAGAATTGCGTTTATTAACTCGTCATTTCTGGGAATGGATGGATGGATGGATGGATGGATGGATGTGTGTCCGCAGCTTTAAGTCGTCTTTAAGTCGTATCTCATCCTCAACCAAGCGATATCGAGGACTAGTTCCAAAAGCAATTATGTTAAGCAAGTTCCGAGGATGAACATAGGCCAAAAAAATTCCCGGAATTCCTTCCTGGATTTCCCGGAAAAGCCAAAAAACCTCGGAAAAAAAATGCAGTTTTTGGCCCATATCTCGGCAACCAGACCACTTAGCGACTTGAAACATTTACCAATCGATTCCTGCCATAATTTAGAACAATATTGCCGAAGAGAGTTTTCAAAAATATCCTTTCGTTCGGCCACAAAAAATTAATTAAGAATTTTTAAACTGAGCATCGTGTAGGCCTAGGATGATTTAGCGCAAAGGGCTGAGGTTCGAAAGAATTTTACCATAGCGAATGACCGGAGGTTCGAAAGGATTTTTCTATTTTGTTTTGAATTATTGAAACTACTTGTGTTGCATTATTTATTTGCTGAATATATGATTTATCTCGATTTAAAATTGTTATGGATAACATAAGGAAATTGCGCTTAAATTGTCACTAGACTTTTTATTAACTTGTTTTTTGTTTTTACAACTTTTATCACCTCATTCCATCCCCCCCCCTCTCCCCCAACCACCAATAAAATCTTGCCTACGCCAGCGGCTACGGTAGTAGCGTGCGTCTTCTGTATTTGGTTTCTAAACACAAACTACACCCACAAAAAAACACAAAAAACTAGTGTTCCTAGACCCAGCTATTTATTTTTAACCCGGGGTTAAACAATTGTGGCTCGGCGTGAGTACACAGCCCGTGCCAAATACGCGTGAGTTTCGCATTCCGATACCTCAAACTTTGAACCGTTTCGACAGCGAAATGTTACTCTAAAATATTCAGTAATGTGGAACAGAAATTAAAAAAAAATTGTTACTCCAAAATATCCTGCAGTGTTTATCAAAAATTAAAAATAAATGTTACTCTAAAATATCTTGATTCTAGTAGCTTTAAAAAAAATTGTTACTCCAAAATATCCTGGGGCGTTAAACAAAAATTAAAAATAAATGTTACTCTAAAATATCTAGATTCTAGTAGCTTTAAAAAAATTGTTACTTTAAAATATCTTGTTGCGCCGAACCAAAAAAAAGGTATCTTCCAAATCTACATGGTAAAAAAAATACCACCAGACAACAGATGTAGAGAAGCGCAGCATCTATGAATCAACGACCCCCCCCCCTTCCTTCCCCACTTTCCCTCAATCCTTGCAGACGGCACGCGATTGACTTTGAGCGCGTGCAATGCCTTGAAGAAGAAATCATTTTTTTCCTTCCTCCGTCGACTCATCCATTCAGAGTCACAGAGTTCATGCCAGGCGGAGCATGCTCAGCAGACGTCTGGATCTTTTGTTTCTACTTTCTCTCTCTCTCTCTCACACTTTTTTTCTCCCTCGCCCTCCCATCGTCTACCCCCCCCCCCCCCCCTTTCTAGTCTTGGTGTGTTCTTGATATCGGCGTCACACGTAGGCCGCCGTAGATCAAGATTCAAGGGGACGTAACCAGTGTTGATGCGACTTGCAGTTATTGTTCCTTCGTTTTATGGATTATCGATAAACGTGCACTAAACAACATTGGATTAAATTATTCACGGGGCGACATAAGATATTAGGTGAGTTTTTTTTCTAAGCTTAGAAATACCCCCCCCCCCCCTCCTAGCCATTAAACAGTAAAATGAAACGTCTCAATTTAAATCGATTTTGCTTTATAAAATAGGGAAAAAGTTAACTACGCTCTACAATAAACAAAAATAAAAGTTCTTCATATTATATTATCTCAAACGGGAAAAGAAGACTGATAGAATCGATGCTATATTTGTGTTTTGCTGGTATCGTTATCGTTATCCTTACCCTTACGCTGCCTTGACCTTTGTTCTCTAATCATGACCATAACCCTGACCTCACAGTGATACCATAACGGTACGGCGCTCTTCAAAAAAAGAAGAAAAAAAAACTCAACTAAACACAATTTTTACCCTCATCGATCTCGTGGTTTAACCCAAGTCCTCGTCTAGTGATAGAACGGTTAGGATCAGATTTAGTGTTTATTCCAGACTTTTTTCTCAGGTGGGGGGGGGGGCACTTGAAATTTTCGGAGGGGGGGGGGGGGCGGACTATAAATTCTATTCTGTTCGGGGGGGGGGGGGGCGGTAGACTTCCCCCCCCCCCCCCCAAGAGATGCCTGGAAGATACACTGATCAAATTTAAGCTAGAGTTAGGTCTAATGCGATACCACGCGATATTATTAATGCATTAAATGCTGTAGAGTTGTTAGGTTTAACTATCAATTATTAGGATTAGTGAGATGGGGGGTGGTGGGGTTGTGTGGTGAAGAAGTAGAGCACGTAGTAACCCGAAAGTCTCATGATGAAATCCCTGACCCGAGTCAGTTGAACGTCCCTCACTACACTCAGCTCTAACGGGTACCTGACAAGTTAAAGTAAAGAGGTACTGACTATTCCGTCCCTTCACGGGTGAATATAATTATTTCATCTGGTTTATTCGCCATCTTTAAAGCGTTATTCATATCAGAAATCATATTTTGATACATTCATGTTTTTAAGTAAAAAAATTAATATTTCGGATCTAACGATTAATAAAGCAAGTGAAGTAGAGTAACTGTCAGAGCCAAATTTAAAAAAAATTGTTTTGATGGAACCACACACGCCCCCCCCCTCACGCACACACACTTCATATTTTCTTGGGTTAATGCTCACCTCAGTTTGATGAATGCTTCGAGTTCCGATCAGGGGTGATGACAGCATCAGGCTAATTACCGCGAGTTGCGTGAGGTCGAGGATTATCGCCACCACGGAGGTCGGTCTTTGATACTGACTGCATGCTTTAAAGACCAGGTCACAGCAAGGACCTCGTTAGATTCTTCTCTCGCCTCTTGTACGTTCGCCACGGCAGGCAGGTCCACACAGTATCGTCCAATATCGTATGTTGTGGGTGGCCGGTAACACGTTTAGGGTTTAAGTTTCTATGGTTAGGTTTAGGTTCGGGTTAAGCGCGTTGGTTTATGGGACGGCGTGGTCCAGAGATAGAGCGCTAGACTGCTAACCCGAAAATCTCGAGTCGAGTCCGGGTTCAAGTCAGTGGAACGTCCCTGAGTCTACCCAGCTCTGATGGGTACCAGTGTTTCTACCAGACTTTTGTTCTCCGGGGGTGCACTTGAAGTTTTCGGGGGGGGGGGGGGATGGACAACAATTTCCGGGGTGGGGGGCGGACACTGTCAAATACATATATTTTCTATATAAATTCCATTTCGTTCGGGGGGGGGGGGGTGATTCCCCCCGAAGAGATGCCTGGAAGAAACTCTGACGGGTACCTAACTCATGTTCGGGAAACTAAATGCGACTGGGCATAGTGCTGATCCCATTATCCCTTCATATGCAGAGGTCAAGAAATATATGAACTCTACTTCTTCTGCCCAACGGATCGCCAGGTCTAAAGAGTGATGGTTTAGGTCAAGGTCAATGTTTAGGCTGGGGTTGGGTTACTGTATGGGCGGGGCTTAGATACCGATAACAGTTGGAGAACGGTTGGATTGTCCTTGTAAGCTGATCACACTATACACAAAGAGCAGAGTTACTCCAAAACAAGAACTTAAAGCTACTACTCGAAAACGACCTCACACCCCGGTTGGGAGGTGGGGGGAGGGGGAGGAGATTAGGGTGGAATTCGGAATGTTGATGTTTTGCGAACAGGAGGGGACGTGGGTCATGTACAGAAAATGTGACAATTCTAAATTTTAAAAATTTATTTACTTAAAAGCCATCTTTTAGGTTTATAATTTTTTTTTTTTAAAGGGCAATAAAACTCGATTACTACAGTCTATGTTAACTGCGCTTAGTAAATATTTTAGTAAGACATTAAAGGTTTTATTTTTTAAAAAAAAGCAATTGTAAGAGGGTGGTATTCTGAACAGATATTGCTGCGGTCTCTGAAGCAGACGAGCTCTACTTCACCCAGAGCCGGCGCCAGGTTATTTAGCGCCCTAGGCAAAACTTATTAAAACGCCCCATTTCGCACAAATTAATTACTAAAACATATGTATAAGAAAACAATAATTAATTAAAAGTGACATATTAATTTATTAGCAATTGCATACACGTTAAATGGAGACATCAAAATAAAAATTTTACTTGCCTCCTTGGTTGCAAAAGTTTGCACTAATTCCTTCAATTCCAGTTTGCAAGCGTAATAACACTCTATTAAAATTGTAGCTAAGTCCACCAGAAAAATTTCAAGAACTCCCCCCCCCCCCCCCCCCCCCGGGTAAAAAAAAGTCTGGGGAAAAAAACATTGAAAAACAACTACAGTTCTTGTACTGTTGGCTCTCAGCAGACCTCCCAATGTGAGTTCCAGAACGGAACTGTTTTAAGCTTGACTGTCTTTAGTTAGAATTGTAAAATGTCTATATTGTGTGATTATGTAACGATTTTTTTGTTTTAAAATAAAAGATTATAAATGTTACAAATTCCAGTCTACAATTGTTATGTATGGATCCTTTAGGAGAGGGGGGGGGGGGGGGGGGGGGAAATATGAAAAAAAGACACTTTTTTTTTCTTCGCCTGTTTGTTTTTTCTATGTAGATAAATAACAGTAAAATTATTTCGCAAAGGTGAGGGGGAAAAATATGAAAAAAAGACACTTAATTAACTAGATGATTAATTTGCGACTAAGACAATTTTAGAGGCATTTGTTGCACTGTATGTCTACTAAAATTAACTTTCATTAAGTATTGCAATCTACAACGGCTACTAATGAATTTGTTTTTCAACTTTATAATGCTAAAAAACCTAACTAACTATTTTGTTTAGAGCTTCTGCTCTAAATAATTTTTACAATAGCAAATAATAACTTAATGTTGTATTTATAAGTAAGCGGTCAACCTAAGGTGCAGGAATTTGAAATGAATGTTAAGTTAAGCAACAAATTATCTCCCATTTGGAAATCCAAATACAAAAAATTTATTCAAGGGAAATAACTTTCGCGAGAATAGCTAAATTAACCAAGTGTAACGAAGACATGCTTAAAAAACACAACGCTTTAAATTGTATTACGCAATAATTAAAACAAATATTTTATATTAACTATATAAAAGTGTCAACAGAATATATTTTACTCATTGACTACTTAATAGTAGACTTTGTTTGAAAGTCAAACACAGTAGCTTTATTGTAACATACTTCTAGTCAATTTTGCTGACATTCGTTTATCTGTTATATATTATCAACAAAAATTAACTGTTTAATTTTGGATCCCCTAAAAAGGGACGCCTTTCAAAACAATCAAATACGGGTAACTGTTTAAGATACTGCTATAAAAAACTTGTTTGATTAATTATTAAAAATAAATATAATTTGAAAAACAAAAAAAAAATCCCAGCCTATGTACTATTATAAATTAATACTTTAAGAGTGGTAATATTGATTCCTAAAAAAACTAAAGATTTTTTCAACTAGAGAATGCCTACTTTTCTTTGTAGTGTGTTCCGTCCTGAATTGAAATAATCTAACTTACGATAAACTCTACTACTCAATATACTCTACTACATTCACAACACATATCTAACTTCGATACCTAAACATAACTAGACTCGATGCTCCACCCCGCTTAACTTCACCAAGCTCTACAAACGATACTCCCAATCAATAACGATTTAACTCGACCTACTACTATACGTTAACAGTCTACACACTTCGTTACCTTAATACCACAAGACTCGATACTTCCGAACTCCAGAACTACGATACCTAATCACCTACATTCTAATTCCTCAATTACCAATCAGATTGTACTAGATCTTCATCTTTTTTTTTACAACAAAACTAAAAAAAAAATACGATACTTTGAACTTTAAATATAGGCCTATAAAGACCTACTTTTGGGGTGGGGGGTGCAAAAATTGATAGTTTCCTATGCGCCGAAATAGATCGCTTCTCCTTTGTATATTACCATCTATATTTTATAAAAGATAATCAAAGTTATTAATTATTAGGTACTTTTTTATATTAGCCATTAAACCTTTTGCGCCACCCCGCAGGTATGGCGCCCTAAGCGACCGCCTAGTTCGCCTTATATGTAGCGCCGGCCCTGACTTCATCTGCCCCATGTGTCTTGGGGGTGCGATCGAACCCTGGTTAAGAACCACTGGTTAGAGTGTGGTTAAAAAAACTTAAAATATTACGCAGCTTACATAGATGTAATTCAAGTTTATACTTTTTTTTATTTAAAAAAGTGACTCTTTGTTATTTAGATCTAGAAAAGTATACAACAAACCACACCATCCATGAGACATGCATGCAAGTAAACAGACGGATGAACTGAGTCAAGCCCTAAGGGGTCATCCATAAATGACGTCACACTCGTAGGGGGGAGGGGGGTCCGTAATTTTGTGACGATTTGTGATGAGGGGGAGGGGGGGGGGGGGTCAGATGTTGCGACGTCACATTTTTGCATTATAAAAAAGCAATGTTAGAAAACGAATTTTAGACGTTATTTCGCGTTTTAGATAACTGTTTTAATAAATTGTAATAGTTTAGACAAGATTTTGGAAAAATATCAATGTTTAAAAAAAATTCAACTGCAATTTTGAGGGGGGTTGTAGGTTGAGGTGTGACGTCATTTTAGGGGGGGGGGTCTGGCTTTTTGTGACAAAGTGTGACGGAGGGGAGGGGGGGAGGTAAAAATCGTAAAAAAAGCGTGACGTCATTTATGGATGACCCCTAAACGAAATAAACAAACGCCCACCTCCTAACCATTGTCTAAACAATACACCTTTTCCTGAAAATTTCCGATTTCTCATTGCACTGAAGCTAAAAATAGCGATGATGAAATTGTGTTCCCCCTTTAAAAACCATAACAATAACAACACACAAGGTACAGTATTTCGTCTTGTGAACAAGTGCAGAACATAAAAAGGGTCAGGGTTAGGGTAAGATAAAATGGTTTTATTGTTACTGGTATCAGCGTTAGGAATCATTCTCAATGGCTTTCGGCGCCATCGCGCTATATGCACGCTATTGTATTTTGGGGTCCTGCAAGTTCTAAAAATAAATTCTCCTACGATAACCTTTAACCTTTTAGCGACTCAGGCTATTCGTGAGCCTTAATAAATGTTTGTGGTGTTCATTGATTTTCGTTTAATTAAGTTGTTAAAATCTCAATAAATATTAGAGTCCCATGGTCTTAGGCAGGGGTCTCCAAAATTTCAGTCCGAGGGCCGCATTAACTATCAAATTTCAGTTCAGGGGCCAGTTTCTTCCAGGCATGTCTTTGATTTTTCTGGGCAAAGATCCTCAGCCATCACCAACAAACGTTTTTTCCGTGGACAAGAGGATCCGCGGGCCGGATTTTTTTTTTTTTTTTTTTTTTTTAATACTTTTATTTGCAATTTAAAACAAGTACATCAACATCGAATTCTTACATAATTTCGAACAACAAATGAGGCGGATGAAGCCCCTGGTCTAAGGTAAAAGTCTGGCTTCGTAATGCTAACATATGTGAAAACCAGTTTATCTGACATAAACATGGCCAAGATTTACATTGTGTTTTTCTTTCTAAAGACACACATTATAAAATATACACATCTAGTATTTTTCTTTTATAATCATGTATAAAGTCTTGCTGTAGAAGTTTATAGACACTGATAACACCACAAGCACGAATAAAGGGCAAAGAAGAAAAAAAATTGCAAAGATAACTTCACATTTCCGGGAGGTGGGAATAGCGTCCCTTGATCTCTGGCTGCGGCTAACCCGTGCATCGGTTGCCGGTTGGAGTTTAAACACAACCGGCGATAAACATAACACTATCTACTTCCGGGTGAAAGGAAACTTGGATTATCTTACCTGGTTTGGTACCGACTTATCTGGGGGGGGGGGGGGGGGGGGAGATCGTACCTCCCTGGGGTAGTGGTTACGTCACAGCTTCCTCCGTTTATCTTTCCTTGGGGAACAGTGACCCTACGAATATGTAGGGAGGAGGGGGGGGCAGGGATGCTGGGATATTTTACTAGTTATTACTGGTTATTTATGAACTCTAACCTTTTAGTGGAGAGTTTAGAAAAGTCTTTAGGCATAGGTTTCATCTTTCAAGAAATGGCCATTTTATTTTATTTTTTAAATCATACTTTTGGATTTTTTCAGACCCTCCATTTTTTGACGAAAAGTTAATATTGCTGATAAAAATTGTTCAACTTAAACATCAGCCATACGCTTAAGAAATGTATCTTATCTTAAATGTATCTTAGAAATGTATTTCTAAATTAAAATTAAACCTACATTTCAGCCCTGGCCTAACATTACGCCTAATTATAATCCTGTCGTTATATATCTGTTATACCGTTGTTATATATCTGTTAAACCGTCGTTATATATCTGTTATCCTGTCGTTATATATCTGTTATACCGTTGTTATATATCTGTTATATCGTTGTTATATATCTGTTAAACCGTCGTTATATATATGTTATACCGTCGTTATATATCTATTATACCGTTGTTATATATCTGTTAAACCGTCGTTATATATCTGTTATACCGTCGTTATATATCTGTTATACCATCGTTATATATCTGTTATACCGTCGTAATATATCTGTTATACCGTCGTTATATATCTGTTATACCGTCGTTATATATCTGTTATACCATCGTTATATATCTGTTATACCGTCGTAATATATCTGTTATACCGTCGTTATATATCTGTTATACCGGGAATACAAAACGCTGGTACGGATACTCGATAAGAACATATTAACCCGGAATTTACAGACACCTGTAGCGGAGCAGTTTTTATTTTGTAGCCTGAGTTATCCCCCTGTCTGCTCTTCAACTACAATAAAACTATCTAGAGGGGAGATGACTCTCCTGCACCTAGCCGACCTGACAGGCGCCATTTTGAGAATGTACTTGACTCTGTTAATGGCCGACTCACGCAATTACGCGATGCTCTTACATCACGTGACCGGGCAGAGTTTACGTGAGGTTGTGTAAACATTTCTGGACCAGGGGTAAATGGACGTTACTAGAAGACTGACATGGTCTACCCACTGATCGAGTAGGTTTCTAGGGTGGGTTTATAGATGGACGCTACTAGAAGACTGGGTCTACCCACTGATTGAGTAGGTTTCTAGGGTGAGTTTATAGATGGACGCTACTAGAAGACTGACATGGTCTACCCACTGATCGAGTAGGTTTCTAGGGTGGGTTTATAGATGGACGCTACTAGAAGACTGGGTCTACCCACTGATTGAGTAGGTTTCTAGGGTGAGTTTATAGATGGACGCTACTAGAACACTGTCATGGTCTACCCACTGATTGAGTAGGTTTCTAGGGTGAGTTGATAGATGGACGCTACTAGAAGACTGGGTCTACCCACTGATTGAGTAGGTTTCTAGGGTGAGTTTATAGATGGACGCTACTAGAACACTGTCATGGTCTACCCATTGATTGAGTAGGTTTCTAGGGTGAGTTGATAGATGGACGCTACTAGAAGACTGGGTCTACCCACTGATTGAGTAGGTTTCTAGGGTGGGTTTATAGATGGACGCTACTAGAAGACTGGGTCTACCCACTGATTGAGTAGGTTTCTAGGGTGAGTTTATAGATGGACGCTACTAGAACACTGTCATGGTCTACCCACTGATTGAGTAGGTTTCTAGGGTGAGTTGATAGATGGACGCTACTAGAAGACTGGGTCTACCCACTGATTGAGTAGGTTTCTAGGGTGAGTTTATAGATGGACGCTACTAGAAGACTGCCAGGGTCTACCCACTGATTGAGTAGGTTTCTATGGTGAGTTTATTTAAACAAGTCTGAAGTCAGTGGTAGATCTATATTTAGCACCCATTGGAGACTTTCAGACCACAACTGACCGGGTAGGTTGTATGTGGGTTTATAGATTCTAACATTGTTGAGACTTTTAGATCATCCCCCTTGTTTCATTGGGGGAAGGAGAGAGGTTATAAACTTCATAGTTGAAACACAAAAGGTGGTAAAGAATTAACCTAACAGATTAATTTTATTTTCCTCAAAACAAAAACAGATGCGTTGCTAAGGGTATATGTTAAATTCTACAGACACACAATCTGGATTGAAAGTCTATTAGATAAACTCTGTAAATTTGTTTATACACGCTAAATGGATTGAAAGTCTATTAGATAAACTCAGTACATTTCTTCATACACGCTATATGGATTAAAAGTCTATTAGATAAACTCTGTACATTTCTTTATACACGCTATATGGATTGAAAGTCTAGACTCTGGACCAGTTGTTTTTAACCTTTTGGAGGTTCCGAATCCCACCAGTTCCAGATGAGCAATTACCGAACCCTTCTTAACAGTTCTATTGTCTGCACTGACAAAATCCGATCGTGATTCATAGGAGTCAGGTGTGTGTCTTGACCTCCGCTGAACCCCTGAGACTGACTCACCAAACCCATGGGGTTCAGTCGAACCCAGGTTAAGAACCACTGGTCTAGACAATTATATCTACAAACCATCCGGAATGAAAGCCTTGTCAATGCTATACAATTCTGTCGACACACAATCCGTATTGCAAGTCTAGACAATTCACGGTGTGTATTATCGATACAGATAAATTTCCCCTAATGTAAACAAATCCTTCGGAATCGTACACAGTGATGAGAGAGGGTGTTTATCAAGCTTGATATTATATTGTTTAAAGTAGACGGATGTTATATGTTATCTTAAATTATCTTATATTATATATGTTATCTCGAATGGCTTGTTAAGTAAGTTCACATAACTGGTTTAAATATTCTTTTAACGCAATGATAAGCTGCTCAAGTGATCTCCATTATGAAACTGCAAATAAGCGATTTTCTCTTAAATGTTTGATTCAAGAAATTTTTTTTTTTTAAATTTGGGTTTTGCCGAATTGTGCCATGGTATTAATAGGGTATGTGGGGTGTGGATGTATGTGTGTAACGGGTATCATTAAAATGATATGTGATATATGGAAATGAGGCGTATGCGAACGATACATACTCCAATGGATGTGTTTTTGTGTTGTCCATGAAGGGTTTTGGAAGAAGGGGAGATTATTATAATCATGTTTTGTAACATATATGGAGAGTTGGGGTGGGGGTCTGTTGAATTGTTACACAATGAATAATACGCCAGGTTAGGTAAAAACGCCACATTTTTGTATTTTTATCTAACAAGTGCATGATAGGTAGGTTTAAGTTTTGAGGACAAAAATATGTTCTTTATCTGTTTGAAAAACAAAACAAAATGAAAAACGAAAACAAAACGATATTCTGTTGCAAAATGTTAAGTAACATTAGCACCGGGTTTTCCCGAAAGGTGGTATTTGTTTATTTGTTCATTGGCTTAAGCGTTATTAGCATTCGCGTTAATTATAAGAATAGCAGGGGAACAATACGAAAAAGCCGACTGAAGCGGAGTGTTTTTTTGCGTGTGTCGTCTGCATTCTGTCTGCATGTCTACCAGATTTTGGCCGGCGTAGCGCGAAGAGCGCCAGAAAGGCTATAAATAGATACAGTGATATAGCCACAGTGGTGCACGGGGAACAAAAAAATATAACAATAGTTTGAAATAACACATCTTCAGTTTAGGGATATCAGGTACTAGTCGATTAGCCGTACCTAATCTGAATAGCTCAGCGATTTCCAAAAGAATATACCACTGCGTATGCATTTCTTCTTTCTTCTTCCTAATTGTAACTTAAATGTAATATTGAAATATCTTCTAGCACAACTAAGCATTACGTGTAAAACTAAGTTCTGCGGAAACAGTGCATGTTGAATCCGACTTTAGTTTGCTTTTCTTTACGGATTTTCTTCTATAGAATTTGTCCACCCAAGAACAAACTACAAGGCAGCAGTTGTTTGATTTTGGAGACCATAGCCTAAATTGGTGCTCTCCTCCGGCCTTTTGGGGTTAGCTCTTCCGCCGGACCAGGACGTACCCGTTATATTCAGAGTTTCTTCCATCTTCGGGGGGGGGGGGGGGGGGCGAAGAAAGTGTTTTTTCTCTAGATGATTTTTTAAAGAACAAAAATGAATTTATTTTAACAACTGTATATATTTTTTACAAACTTCCACTGGTTTTACAACTTTGGAGCACCATAAGCACCAGGTGAACTCTCACTTGATTAATCATGTGTTGAGTACAGGATTGGTACCCCCAGACACTTTTTCTGATTATCTTCTTCAAATATTTGTCATTGGTGGCTACAATGTTTTTTTTTTTCAAATACTTTATTTTAACATAAAACACGCACGTCTACATGTGAGTGTGTGTGTGTGTATGTGTGAGTGTGTGTAAATATGTGTGTGTGGGTGTGTGTGCATTGATCTGTCTGTACTATGGTTCAAATATTTAGGAAAAAAGTTAATTACATTAGCACGCAGAAACGGTGAACAATGATTAAATGATGAAATTATTTTAATTAAAGTAAAAAAAAATAATCGTAGCATTAGGTTGCACAGCAAGATTTATAATAAACATTAACAATAAAATAGATAATAAAATCGACTAATAATTTACACCAATCAGGATTAAAAGTGTGTCGATTAAAATAAATAAATCATTACGAAACTAATGTAAACATAACCGGTAACAACTAACACCTTTGCATTTAACTTAAAATTAAGGGCCAACCTTTTGTTATGCTTTAGTAGATTAAACCAAAGCCCTCTAAGTCTAATAGCATACGTTTTTCCTTTCTTTTAAATGCTTCAGACATTTGATTTACAGCGTCAGTTTGCCTTTCATGTTCGCTTTAGTTTTAATCATCGGCTTGTGAGGACTGATACAGATTTACAATAGTAATATTTCTATCTGACATGTACTTTCATTCATTTACGATAGTTTACTTATACATAATACGAAACATCTTATTTCAATTCAATTTTTAAACCTAAAAATGTAAATGTTTAATCAAAAGGTGATTTAATGTTCTGTGGGGAGAAGAAAGGAAAAAAAAAGAAATATTTTTAAAAATAATTAAAATGGCAATTTTTTTTCAGGGGGGGGGGGGGGGTAACACACTGATCAGATGTCAAACAAACAATGAACAATTTTCATAAATCACAGAATTAAGTATTTAATAAAGTTAAAAGTTTTCTATGTGAACAAGAGTCATAATATTTTTCTTAAGTCTAAGTAATGTAAAAACTAGATACGTTCGTATATAGTTTTATAATACACTAATATTCATATTTAATAAAACAATAAATATTTAACCAACTATTGTTGGTCACTATTCCTCTCTATTTTAAACGATTGCTCGGTACCAATTGTATACGTTGTCTCCCTTGTTTGTTAGTTTTTTTTTGTTTTTTTTTTATGCAGAGTAATATATAGCAGAAATTAATATTCAATATACATTACTTTAAACCTATTTTAAATTTTGTTTTTAAACCTGAAAATGTAAATGTATAAATAATTGGTGCTTTAATGTTCTGCGGAGAGAAGAAAAATGTTTTTTGACATTGCACCGTATGTAAATTTAAACAACATTGATTCTCTTTATTACTACTGTGTTTTACAATAATGTATATATTTATGCTTAATTTTAAATGTTTAATCTAAAATTTTCATTTCCATCAATGTTTTCGCATCTTCTATAGCACCTGCCCGCTGTTCTAAAAGAAGGCGGTCAGCCATTTCGCAAACCGTGTGTGTAGTTATTGACATCGATACATATATTTCAACCAACACCTAAACTTAACTCTAGTTTTATACCCTTTAAAAACATCCACATCAATATCCACTGAGTAGTAAAGAATCCCAGTATTAGCCTAAACAACTAAGAAGAAGGTCCTTAACTGTGAACTTACGTTAATCATGAAGCGAACAATGACCCTCAATATCCATAACCTTGAAGCAAATACTGACCCTAAATAACATTAAGCCTTAATCCAACACAAACCCTCAATAACCATAACATTGGAGCAAATACTGACCTAACACTAACTTTCGATCTAACCTAACACTAACCTGAAAAGTATAGAATAATTAGTAGTACTCAATATAATAGGAATATTTAACGCTAATCGATAATACCCGTATATCCCCCGCTATCCCAAAACCAGCTAACTTTATCCCACCGCTGTACCGGTAACACCCAGGCTCATAAATCCTAAGTATGCCAAAGGTATAAAAACCTCGCCAACAATGTGTCCAGGTATTCGCGGATTATCTCCACATCGTAAAAACCCAAATAACGACCCTGTAGACAGTTACGTCATACGTATGGCTATAACTCCCAGCATCAGACGGCAGCAGGAACCTCGGTTCTAGACGGTTCCATCCAGCACCCTCTCTCTGGAACCTGCACACAGACGTTTCGCACCTTTCTCTGTTTGCCTGTGACCTGGTCTTGATGTCATCGACCGTAAAGTTCTGAGGGACTGCTTGTGATGGTGTTTGCTGGGGTTGGGATGGCACCGTGCCACGGGGTTGTGTTGCAGGGGGGGAATAGGTGGTTGGCAGGTGGGTTTCAGTAACAGGGGTGTAAAGGTGGTTGGCAGGTGGTTTTTTGGATTAGTGGGTTGGATGTGGTTTGTGTGGTGTGTAGTTGATGTGTTGTGTGTTGGATGTGGTAGTGTGTTGGGGTGTGATATTGGATGAAGTGGGGTGTTGGTGTTTAGTTATTAGATGTGGTGTTTTGATGATGTCCTTGTGTGGTTGTGTGGTTGTTTAGTTATTGGATGTGCGGCTGTTTTTGTGTGGTAGTGTGTTGGTATGTGGCTGTTGGATGTTGTGGTGAGTTGGTGTGGTTGTTTGATGTGGTGGTGAGTTGGTGTTGTTAGGTGTGGTGGTGAGTTGATGTGGTTGTTGGGTGTGGTGGTGAGTTGATGTGGTTGTTGGATGTGGTGGTGAGTTGATGTGGTTGTTGGGTGTGGTGGTGAGTTGGTGTGGTTGTTGGATGTGGTGGTGAGTTGATGTGGTTGTTGGGTGTGGTGGTGAGTTTGCTGTTGTGTGTTGAAGTATAGTCATTGGATGTGGTGCTGTTGTGTTGATTATGACGCCTGTCACGTGATTTCAACACACGCTGTGATTGGCACAAGTGTAACATGACCTTTCCCCAAATCAAATATTTACTCCATCTATCAAACTCCCCAATCAACTATTTTCACAATAAGACATTCGCTCAGGATATATTTTCTATCAAATCAACCTCGTCAGCTGTTTTGCCTACGATTACCTCTCTGTTAAACTACTCCCCCCCCCCCACAATCTTATCAGCTTCTAGACAACCATATCCTGACGCAATCATTTATTTCCCCTATTTTCTACTCCCCAAAGTATCATTCCCCTAAACAATCAAAAACTCCCCCAGCCCAGCCATTCCCCCCCCCCCCCGATCAACCACTCCACTATTCAGAACCCCCCCTCCCAAGCCAGCTACTTAGAGGAATCAACTACTCCCCTATTCATTACCCACACACCCCCCTCCCAAGTCAGCTACTTACAACTACTCCCCAAAACAACTATTCCCCAATCAACTATTTCTTTACTCAAATACTCTCCAAATCATCTGCGCTCTAAATCAGTTATCCCCCAAATCAACAATTCCCCTAATTAATTACTCCTCTAATCAACTACTCTTATCAACTATCCCCAAAATATCTATTTCCTAAAAATCAACTACACAAAACAACTACTCCCTAAATCAACTACTCCCAAATCAGCTACTCCCTTAATCATCTCTTCCCCAACCATTCCGAAGACACACTTCCTACAACCAGCCCCTATACAAAACTCCCCAAATAAAACACACCAGACAAAAACAACTCCCGAAACTGAAGGATAAAAAAAAATACCCCAGTACTGTATTGAGTCCCATAGTATCGACTTGTGCTTTCATTTTGGTATCGGAAACTTGGTCTAATGAAACCAGGTCCCCAGGGGCGGCGTAATCAGCAGCAGATTGGCGGGCCCCGTTACGTCACAGCCGTCTGCCTCGGGGCGCACTCTTTGTTTTGACAGACCGTCCCGAATTGCGCGAAGTCTATGGAACAAAAGACGCAGAACAAATCCAGAACAAATTATTCCTAGACAATTTTTTTTGTAACATAGGAGATGTGATTACTAGTTCAACAAAAAAATAAATAAATGTCGATTTCAACTTGATCTGGATACAATTGTCAACATTACTGTAAGTATCGATTCTGTACTCGTATTCGAAGATGTATTTTAATTCCTACGACCAGCCAGACGGCGGATTCGTAAAGAAATAATTTTGACATTGATGACGCATGCGCGTAATTCAAAACCCGTGACACTAGGGGTGAACGATTGGTGTTTTTGTTTATGAAAGAACTTGAATGAAGTTTAGAGGTGTTTGTTTATGTTGAGAAAAAGCAAATGTTTTGTTCAAAGGGTCTTTGTTGTGAGGCTTTTTGAAAATGTCGTTTGGATTTAAACTTAAACTGTATTGAAATATGTAAATGTATACCTGAATTCGAGTTATTTGTTAACTGTATTCTACAGAAGTTATACATTTACAATGTTGTATTATAAATTATGCCAGATGAAGTAAACGAACATACTGTTAAAGTGCTATGTATATAGAAAATATACTCGAACATAACCCCAAACTAAAACACCAAGGAAAACATATTGCATATCTAACCCCTTTAACACTAGTCTTCAAGAAAAACTTAATTTTAGCACTAAAACTAATTCTAGCCTTGAAAAACTCAAAAAAATAAAACTAGATCTGCCTCTCAATCTAATTCCAATTAAAATCTTTAACAATTATAAGCATATCTATAAGTCTAATCCTAATCCTAGCCTGCAAACTTTAATCACGACATCAAATACTAAACTAAACCCTAACCATTATTTATATTAAAATACTATTTTCTTTATTGTTCTTCATTGTGTGCTACACTATATCTGTTTCATAAGCTAAAGAATTTTCAAAGAAACTTAAAATAAAAACAACAAATAAACAATTGTATTATTAAAATGAAGTTTAATTATCAGTTTGTATAACGTGATATCTTATTTTTAGTAATCCTCCATTAACATCCTTCTACAGCTTGTAATTTGCCAATTATTTCTCTTTCACAATTTCCATTAAATCTTGCGGTCATCCAACTTTAAAAAACCTGACTGACACCCACAGGCCACACATAAATCAGAATTTGACCTCAACGCTCGACATCGTCCTGGCCACAATACCAACACTGACCCGACGGCAACTCGGGACAGGTGGGTCAGACCCCCAGACCTCGTTAATTCCAGGGGGTGAAAGCTACGGGCCGCCATCTTAAAAACTTGGAACAATGCTCACGTTTGTCAATCTCGCGGGATCAGAAACAATTCACGTGAGAACAGGGCAATGTATGGAGGAATTAAGTCGCGTTCACATTCGGCAACTGTGGAGTGATTATACACGCGCCAACATCATACAATGTTGTGGGGTGGGGGGGGGGGGGGGGGCGGCTGAAGTCTGAAACATAGTCAGTGATTGGAGAGGAGTGAAAAGATTTTATGGAGGCAGAGATATGAAAAAAAGAAACATGCATTAACGCTGTAGTTAACCAAAGAATAGGTTCGTGTAGTTAAAACTTGAAAGGTATCGGCAACCCTTTTTTTTTTTTAAAAAAAAAAAAGACATTTTGTTTAATTATTTTCGTTAAAATAAAATAGGGATGGGGTTTGGGGGTCAGAATTTTTATTAGCTCTATTGTCCTTTATGATAACAAATTCTTAATCTTGTTGGTCTAATATTTTTTAGTCAAGTTATTAATTTAATAGGTCTTTTTAGCAATAAGATCTTTCACTTGTTGATCTAAGATACTTAGTAACAAGTTCTTAAACTTATATCTATTTTAGTAACAAGTTCTTAAACCTATTGAACAAAAATTCGTTTATAGACGCATGCGTCTTAACATCCTAACGACGCTCATTAGCCGATTAGGTAGTGATGGAGACACGTTATTTACTGTCAGTTTAATCAAGGTTGAGTTGTCAATGTATATTCTAGAAGAACATACCAATATAAAGTATATTTATTATAACGGTTGTAATGCAACAACTAGGCAGTGATGGAAACATTTTTTTATACAAAATCCTTTTTTTTGGCAGCGCGTAATAAAGTCAATTTTAGGCCAAGACTGAAAAACAGTTGATATAATTAATGAATCCAATCACCAGTGCTAGTTAATTAGTTAAAAACGTGACGCAACACTGTCAGACTAATTAATTAACACCGGTGATGGACGATCGTGCTTCAACAACAATTAACGTTCTACAACAACACTATAGGCACTAGACTAGAGCTACTACATCAGTGTAACAATTTATCTTCCTACAACAACACTGTAGCAACTAGACTGGAGCTACTACATCAGTGTAACAATTTATCTTCTTACAACAACACTGTGGGCACTAGACTGGAGCTACTACTTCAGTGTAACAATTTATCTTCTTACAACACTATAGGCACTAGACCTGAGCTACTACATCAGTGTAACAATTTATCTTCCTACAACACTATAGGCACTAGACTGGAGCTACTACTTCAGTGTAACAATTTATCTTCTTACAACAACACTGTGGGCACTAGACTGGAGCTACTACTTCAGTGTAACAATTTATCTTCTTACAACAACACTGTGGGCACTAGACTGGAGCTACTACTTCAGTGTAACAATTTATCTTCCTACAACAACACTATAGGCAATAGACTGGAGCTACTACATCAGTGTAACAATTTATCTTCTTACAACAACACTGTGGGCACTAGACTGGAGCTACTACTTCAGTGTAACAATTTATCTTCCTACAACACTATAGGCACTGGAGCTACTACTTTAATGTAACAATTTATCTTCCTACAACAACACTATAGGCACTAGACTGGAGCTACTACATCAGTGTAACAATTTATCTTCTTACAACAACACTGTGGGCACTAGACTGGAGCTACTACTTCAGTGTAACAATTTATCTTCTTACAACAACACTGTGGGCACTAGACTGGAGCTACTACTTCAGTGTAACAATTTATCTTCTTACAACAACACTGTGGGCACTAGACTGGAGCTACTACTTCAGTGTAACAATTTATCTTCCTACAACAACACTGTGGGCACTAGACTGGAGCTACTACTTCAGTGTAACAATTTATCTTCTTACAACACTATAGGCACTAGACCTGAGCTACTACATCAGTGTAACAATTTATCTTCTTACAACACTATAGGCACTAGACTGGAGCTACTACATCAGTGTAACAATTTATCTTCCTACAACACTATAGGCACTGGAGCTACTACTTCAGTGTAACAATTTATCTTCTTACAACAACACTGTGGGCACTAGACTGGAGCTACTACTTCAGTGTAACAATTTATCTTCCTACAACACTATAGGCACTGGAGCTACTACTTTAATGTAACAATTTATCTTCCTACAACAACACTATAGGCACTAGACTGGAGCTACTACATCAGTGTAACAATTTATCTTCCTACAACAACACTATAGGCACTAAACTGGAGCTACTACTTTAGTGTAACAATTTATCTTCCTACAACAACACTATAGGCACTAAACTGGAGCTACTACATCAGTGTAACAATTTATCTTCCTACAACAACACTATAGGCACTAAACTGGAGCTACTACATCAGTGTAACAATTTATCTTCCTACAACAACACTGTGGGCACTAGACTGGAGCTACTACTTCAGTGTAACAATTTATCTTCCTACAACAACACTGTGGGCACTAGACTGGAGCTACTACATCAGTGTAACAATTTATCTTCTTACAACACTATAGGCACTAGACTGGAGCTACTACATCAGTGTAACAATTTATCTTCCTACAACACTGTAGGCACTGGAGCTACTACTTCAGTGTAACAATTTATCTTCCTACAACAACACTATAGGCAATAGACTGGAGCTACTACATCAGTGTAACAATTTATCTTCCTACAACAACACTGTGGGCACTAGACTGGAGCTACTACTTCAGTGTAACAATTTATCTTCCTACAACAACACTATAGGCAATAGACTGGAGCTACTACATCAGTGTAACAATTTATCTTCCTACAACAACACTATAGGCAATAGACTGGAGCTACTACATCAGTGTAACAATTTATCTTCCTACAACACTATAGGCACTGGAGCTACTACTTTAATGTAACAATTTATCTTCCTACAACACTATAGGCACTAGACTGGAGCTACTACATCAGTGTAACAATTTATCTTCCTACAACAACACTATAGGCACTGGAGCTACTACTTCAGTGTAACAATTTATCTTCTTACAACAACACTATAGGCACTAGACTGGAGCTACTACATCAGTGTAACAATTTATCTTCCTACAACACTATAGGCACTGGAGCTACTACTTTAATGTAACAATTTATCTTCCTACAACACTATAGGCACTAGACTGGAGCTACTACTTCAGTGTAACAATTTATCTTCCTACAACACTATAGGCACTGGAGCTACTACTTTAATGTAACAATTTATCTTCCTACAAAACACTGTAGGCACTAGACTGGAGCTACTACTTCAGTGTAACAATTTATCTTCCTACAACAACACTATAGGCACTGGAGCTACTACTTCAGTGTAACAATTTATCTTCCTACAACAACACTATAGGCACTAGACTGGAGCTACTACTTCAGTGTAACAATTTATCTTCCTACAACAACACTTTAGGCACTAGACTGAAGCTACTATTTCAGTATATGTAGTGGGTGGGTTAGTTATACACGGATATATTTGTCGGGATTAGGGAGGAGCTAAACCTACGTATACATTCTTAAATCCTACACAGCTATACAAATACACATTAAGAGCATTTTATATTTATATTTAAAAAAAAAAATATTAACTTACAATAACTGAAAAGATCTATTACGTTTATTGTTTTTAAAATGTGTTTTCCGATTTTTTTTTGGGGAAGATCACCCCCCCCCCCTGCAGCCACCCCTACACAGAGGCGTAGCGACCCTTCCCGGCGCCCGGGGACAAACCTTCGATTTGCACCACCCCCCCCCCCTCAAACTTTCAATTTGTTTTTCCAACCCATTTTGGCACCCGCTATGGTCGGCGCCCGGGGTCATATGTCCGTCCCCCCGCCTTTCCTCGCTACGCCTCTGCCCCTAGATCCGCCTATGTGATCACGTGAGTGGACGAGTTTTGAGAAAGGCAGCAACAAATATGGCCATTTATCGCGCTTCTTGATTTCTTGATTCCAATTTTTTTTAGCGAAGCCCCTCCACTACTCAAACATCATTCAACTACAGCCAACAGAAAAAAAAATACCCCCGCCACTAAAACATCATTCAACAACACCAAACAGAAAAAAAAAGTGCCTCCACTACTAAAACATCATTCAACAACACCAAACAGAAAAAAAAATACCCCCGCCACTAAAAACAGCATTCATCTACAGCAAACAGACAGCTCGTCTGGTCTCATGCCCACAGGTCAGAAAGCAAAAGTAAAAAAAAAGTGACCACCGCTAATGTGATTCAGCCGGCCCCTTATTAACACGCGATTTTATCCATTGTTATGCCCAAGGTCGACTGCCCTTTGAGTGGGATTCACAGAAACCTTACGGGGCATAGCGACAAATTCAAATCCGTGTTTTTCTTCTTGGTGTCGTCGACGCCAGCTTTTTGACTGAAGCTTTAATAAACCATGAACAGAACAAAAAAATAATTTGATCCGTTTCTAGCCTCAAGCGAAACGCTTTGCCATCCTTAGTTTTTATTATCACCTGCACGGGTCAAGAATTTATTTTAAAAAAAAAAATGAAATCTAGATATTTAATAGTCTGATATTTTTGTTTTGTTGTTGTTTTTTTGTGTGTGTTAGAAATTCAATTTTTTTTTATCATCCAATAACGTAGCACGCCATAATTACTCCATGTTTTCCTCAGTATAAATAGATCATGAACCACGAGAATTTTCTTTGTCTGCAGAAAGTAAACACATTTTTTTTGACCGAGTCTAGTCCTACGCGGATGATAATGAGAAACTAAAACAGTCATCATTGATGATTAGTACACATGACAACGAAACAATATATCACTCATTTCTTTGTTGCACACTGCGCACTACGTTATATTGTATGTCTCATGATAATACACACACACACACATTATATATATGTATATATATATATATATATATATATATATATATATATATATATATATATATATATATATATATATATATATATATATATATATATATATAAAGTTATATGATCTTGTAAACCTGTCATCTCTCTTTTAAACACTCATCCCCCACCACCCCCACCCCCCCCCCCCACCCCGCCACCTCCCCCCCCCCCTTAGCATACGTTCTTGTCTGTCCTTAGGGTGAGTAAAGAGAAAAAAAAATTGTAATAATTAACTTAATTTAGGAGAAAGGGTAATTGACCCAGCTCTGGTTTGTGCTACGTAGAAGTCGGGTGTACACAGTCATATCATATCTCCTTCTGTCTCTCTACATCCCCACCTCTCTCTGCTTCTCTATTTACCTCTCCACCTATCTTTCCTCATCCCCCCTCTTTCTCTTTCTACCTCTACACGCCTCTGTCATTTAGACCTCTCCATCTCTTTTGCATATCTCTCTTTCCCTCTCTGTATCAGAGTTTCTTCCAGGCATCTCTTCGGGAGGGGGGGGGCACAAGCCCCCCCCCCTCCCGAAATTTTTTTACCGCCCCCCCCCCCCCCGAACGAAATGAAATTTATATAATTTATATAGAAAATATATAATTTTAACAGTGTCCGCCCCCCCCCCCCCGAAGAAAGTCTACCGCCCCCACCCCCCCGAAAATTTCAAGTGCCCCCCGGAGAAAAAAGTCTGGATGAAACACTGCTCTGTATCTGTCTTTTTTTCACTCGCTGTCACCCTGTCCCTCTCTGTATCTCCCTCTCTGTATCTCCCTCTCTGAATCTATGCTCATGTTATTCTCACTCTTTGTCTCACTGTTCATCTGTATCTCCCTCTCTGTATCTCCCTCTCTGTATCTCCCTCTCTGTATCTCCCTCTCTGTATCTCCCTCTCTGTATCTCTGTTCATGTTTATCTCACTCGCTGTTCACTGTTCCTATCTGTCTTCCCACCTCCCTCATTCCTTTACTGAATCTCTATTAAACCACACCAGTTTACCTGGTTGTAATACAGTAATGTATGGAAAACTTTCATGAGAAACATCTGAAAAAGTTTAATGAAAAACATGTTTGGCAAACATGTATAAAGAAACGTGTATTAGAAACTTGTATGCATATTCTGTATGAGTATGAATAACTTGTATGAGAAACATGTATGGGAAAAATTATGAGAAATGTTATTACAAACTTATATAAGTAACTTGTTTGAGTAACTTGTATGAGAAACTTGTATGAGAAAATTTATGAGAAATGTTAATACCAAACTTGTATGGGAACCCGTTTGAAACATGGTGTTGGCCATTGACTTGCCAATTGATCCTATAATGACCTGTTGCTACCATTACACAGAATTAAACAAATGCCAGCTTGTGCTAGAGTTCGCAGTGTGGTCCCACGTTTGGCTAGTTGGCCAGAACAAAATTCTGAAATATGAAGGATTCTGTCACTTGGGGACGATCAACAAGGCGGATGAAAAGGGCTTGGTCTCCTTCAGTGGCCGGACAATGTGAATGGGTCACGTGGCAGGACAATGGCCGGTTGGTACTTTTATCATCCTGACATGTCAGGGACCCATCAGGTCAAGCCTGACCCTGGGGCGTCCTTGAGGCACGGTACGGGGGGGGGGTGGCACGACCAACAAGATTGTACTATTTATTGAATGAACTATTTTGACAAGTTTGAAATTAGTTATAATAAATGTTTTCAGTAATTATCGGTTAAGTTGACTTAATGTTCCCTGAAATTTTTCTCATTAAAGTTTTACATTTATTAGGGTTGACTACGAGGGAATCTAAAGAATGTTAACCCAGTTGTACTGACCATTAGGTTCGAGTACAATGCTCAGGTTCTCGTTATACGAGACGAGACTAGGAATCTTTATTTACCTTTCTAAAAGAAGAACTTACTTTAATGTTTGTTAACAAAGAGAGTTTTTTTTTTGTTGTTTTTTTTTTAAAGTTCCCTATCTCCTTCTTCTTCGTTCTTAATTTTAGTTTTGGAAGAGATTCCCTCCAACACAATTAAGTATACGTTGACTCCTGTTTCAGCCTGCTTTTCTTTTTGAATTCGCTTCCATGGCCCTTGTCCAACATAGAACAAACTACAAGGCACCTAGTGTTTAATTTTAGAGTTGTCTCTCCTAGCTATCGAGCCTTATCTGCCCAAGGGCTCGAACTCGAGACTTAACGGTTTAGCAACCACGAGCTTTACCAACACGACCACACAATGGGTCATTGTTTCAGTGGCCTCGGTATATGAAGGGATAGTGTGGTCAATAGTAACACAAGCCGCCTTTACTTTCCCTAACGTGAGTCGGGTACCCATAATAGCTGGGTGGACTCAGGGACGTTGTACTGACACGAACTTGGGATTCGAACTCAAGACTTTCTGGACAGCAGTCGTATACTTTACCATCCGGCTACGAGTTTTGAATGATATAATGTCTGCAACAGTATTTAAAGCATACGTTAAACGTCCGTTCGGGCATTTTTCCCATTCGGGCAAATGTCCATTCGAGCAAAGCGTCTTTCTGGTGAATGCCCGGCTCCGCAAGGTTTAAAACACATGTATTTTATACACACGTTTTTAAAACAACAATCACAACACCGCTTTAAACATACATTATTTTAAAATATTTCTAATGTAGTAGAACAAGGTTTTAGACAAAGTTACACAACTTGTTTTCTCAAATACCAGACAACCCGAGTCTTTAAAAAGTTCATCGTCTGCTTGCATGTGCTGCAGAAACCGTTAGACCTGGGCGACCTTGAGACGAAGACAACAATTAAGTGAGAAACACCGTGGCATTAACTGGGGTATAAACATGTTTTCATATCGATCCACGACCTTGGCCAGCCGCCCATTCACCTGTCGTACATACAGGTCGAGACTATCAGCTTCAAATCTGATGAACATCCTCACATCGAAAATACACTGTTGTCTTGTACAGGGGAAGATATTTTGTTGTTCGTTTCTGATGGGATGCAAGTCGATGATGGCTCGCCATGATGAGTGATGCCGATAAGCCTGTATAGTAGGTCAAGGAGGGGTTGTTAGCTTATCCTTCTTGTTCTCGGGAATTATTACGGGTTTGTAAACAAAACAAAAAACTTCGATAGGACAATGCAGTATAGTATCAAGGTGGGATTTTTTTTCTTCTGGAGTTTATGTAAGCGTTGGGATTAAAGTTGACTTCAGTGATTGAGTTTAGGGTTAAGGTTGGAATACGTACTAGAGGGCTGGTAAGTAGGTCACCAACCAGTTCTATGGCTCATGCAGGTTTTATTGAGCCGTAGAACTGGTTGGTGACCTACTTACCAGCCCTATACATTTAACAATTTCTTGGAAATACTTGCACAGCATATTTTCATTTAACTGAGTTTTCTGTTGCTTTTCCCTCTTTATCTTAATTTTCATCGCAGACTACATCGCATCGCAAAACATTCAAGGTGGAAAAGGGGGTGGGGAAGGGAATAAGATGTAGAAGGTGGGAGGGTATGATTTATATTTAAAGCTTATATAAATTAATTCTTAATCCAACCTTAATCTTCTTATCGGTATAACACCATAACGGCTTTAAACCAGCTCTTAAATACGTTAACCCTTTACAACCTGTGAGAAGCAAAGCTCGCTACGTTTTCTTGACGGCGGCTTTATAGTCCAGTAGTTTTGTCTGGCGCTTAATCAAGCCTGGTGTTTAAACACGCCATTATTACATACACAACATTGTTACATACACACCATTGTAACATGCATACCATTGTTACTTACACGCCATTGTTACATACACACCATTGTGACATACATACCCAACATTATTACATACACAACATTCTTACATAATTACACAACATTGTTACATACACACCATTGTGGCATACATACCCAACATTGTTACATACATACCATTGTGACATACATACTCAACGTTATTACATACACAACATTCTTACATACATACCCATCATTGTTACTTACACGCCATTGTTACATACACACAATTGTTGCATACACAATTGTTGTATAAGCAACATTGTCACCTCATTGTTCCATAGCTTATGTAACATTTTTACCTATACAACATTGTTACACACACCCTATAAAACCAGATTCAACTTCTCTACACCGCTAAAAGTTTTTCTCTTAAAATAATATTTATTCTAAAAAAAGCCGTATCCTATAATCACGTTCTGATAAAGTCTAGATTATCCAGACAGCACGTATTTAAACATTCTCCCCTTCCCATTCTCCATACCCCATCCATCACACGCAAAATCTTGTGTTACAATAATATACTAGTGCACCTTACCTACCTGTTAGTTAACTTACCTGCGAAATTCTCTAAAAGTCAAATCAGAAGTACCGTTAACTCACCCCCCCCCCCCTGTCTAAGGTACTAGCCTTTTCTGAGATCGTTGGGACTATTTTTATAATACGGGCCGTTTGTCGGAGATAGCAGATGACGTCACGTAATCTTCCCACCTGCTCAGACTTACCTGCGGCGACCTACGTGTGGCTCACTAGAGTACATTCGTTTCTGTGTGAGTAAATAATAAAAGGTGTGCTAATACTTGTTGTACAATCTCGTACAGGGTGAACTGTACGGATAATTTACATGGGTGTTTTCTGGTATAGAGAGATAAGGTAAATCTTGTCGTCAGTTTAGTTAGGCTGATTTTTTTTTATTGGGGGAGTGAATGGGACGGCTTGGTCAAGAGTTAGAGCGCTAGTCTGCTAATCCGAGTCAGCGAAACGTCCCCGATTCCATCCAGCTCTGATGGGTCTCTGACTCACATTAGGGAAAGTATCTTATCCCTTCATATGCCGAGGTCAAGAAACATATGAACTCAACTTCATCTGCCCAATGGATCGCTAGGTCTAAAGAGGAATTTTACTTCCAGGGTTGCTGGGTGGTAGAGCACACTCGACTGATAGCACAAACTTTTTGACCTAGAAGCTGGGGATCGAACTTCACTTGGACATTTGTGAGTCAGCTCAGCATTAATGGGTGCTTGACTTTTTTTCGGGGTAAGTCAATGTGGCATGTAACAAAAACTATGTGCAAGGAGAAAGATGAGCCCTAACATCCACACTAAAGACTCCCTAACTTACTGCAATATGGTTTCATGGCTCGTGTCGTTTTTGAAAACTATAGATCAAAAAGACATGTTGGTTAAGTCAGAGGGTTGTACCGAAATTACATTACACTATAACACTGCCCACTTACACAGTTTACATTAGGTCATGACGGCAGTGTATCAGTGTGTGGTCAAATCACAAAGATGAATTATTGCACGATTCCTAAAGAATCGGCTTTTTAAAAAAACTTCATAGTAAAACTGTTGGTCCCTTTACAAATCTTTTCTACTATTTTAAGCTACTGTTACCTAAGTGTCTACTATTAATACTATGTTATCTTATTTTGAGTGCTCTTAAAAGCTAGTTATATAATTTTACCATCATTATTTATTATTCTGTTACGTATTTTCAACAGAAAATTGCGAACTGATGTATCAAGTTGACACTCAGAAGACTTGACTGAACCTACAGAACCAATCAGATTTCAGTCTTTAACTTACCGGAAGTCGACATGGTGCTGGGTATAGTCCAGTCAGATAAAGGCACCAGCAGTAGTCTTGGAGTCAGAGGAAGCCACCAACAGATTGTACTGGGCTTTGGGCTTGGATAAGAGCGACAGTAGAGGAGATTTGCCTCAACTGTAAGGGGAAGGTCATTCGCGATCTTTACAGGGCTATGAGACGTGGATATTAGCGACAGTGTCGGATATAGTACAAAGGGAAGTCATCATCAGGCTGTGGTAGAATTCAGAGTTGGATATCAACGAATGTTGGAGATAGTCTTAGTGTGCTATACGATTTGGATATTAGCAACAGATCGGATGTAGCTGTGGTTTGAGGTTTGGATAAAAGTGACAGTGTGGAAGATAGTACAAAGGGAGGTAACCAACAGGCTGTAGTGGGCTATGAGCTTTGGATAAAAGCGACAGTTGGAGATAGTACAAAGGGAGGTAACCAACAGGCTGTAGTGGGCTATGAGCTTTGGATAAAAGTGACATTGGAGATAGTACAAAGGGGGGTAACCAACAGGCTGTAGTGGGCTATGAGCTTTGGATAAAAGTGACAGTGTTGGAGATAGTACGAAGAAAGTCACTAACAGGCTGTAGTGGGCTATGAGCTTTGGATAAAAGCATGTCCCATGCAAAGGGTTCCGATCTTGCTGAAAGAACGAGATCCAAGCTGATTCGGGAATGGGACGTTTTAATATCGGATTGTTCGCATTCGGCGTGATCTTCACCGTCAGCTTCGTGCTGGAGGGTAAGTTGCTGAAGTTTTGTTGTGTGACGCTGTGTAGCGTTGTGTGATGCTTTGTGACGTTACGGGACTTTGTGTGACGTTTGGCTGTGACGTTGTGCGACGTGGGACGTTTGGCTTTGTGACGTTGTGTGGCGTTTGTGAAATCATGTGAGACTATTATCTAATATATAAAGCTCAGTTCTGTAACGTGTGGCAAAAAAAAAGTTTGTCGTTGACAGTTCTATGGATTTAAGTGTTAGATTTTTTATCGTGCTCATAGTCTAAATTTACGAGTCAAAAAATTACCATTGAAAGTTTTTAAAACAATGTTCACTCTATTTACTTAGAAGAATAATTTTCAATTATGAACGCGACATAAAATGTTTAAAAAGTGTATCGACGTTTATAAAATTTCTAAAATTGTGTCGGAAATGTATTGACTGCACAGTTACTTCCCTTTAATAAAAAAAATTCTTAAAAAGAAAGAATTTACATTTTATTACTTTGTTTTTGGTGTTAAGAAATAAAAAAAAAATTACATAATTAGCGGGGATTGATTAAGTGCAATGTCGTTAGGTATTTTTAACACTGCCTTTTATTTATTCTATACACTGAACATACTGTTCAATAATTTTTTTTTTTAAATCAATAACATTTAATAAGCCAGGTCCTACAAATCATATATGTTTATTTCTTTCCATTTACGGATAAGCTTGGAGTATTATCATTTTTGTTCACTAAATTGAAACAGGCGCGTCCGCCGGCGCCCTTGCACGGTTCGATTTGGCACCCTGGGCTATCATGTGAGCGCTATGCTGCATAGTTTTGTTTTAAACAGTGCGATAGACTATGGGTAAGAAAGGTTACTATAGTCTTTAAGTGAATCAAATCCGGGCGTCCTCCGGCACCCCGACAGGGTGCTATTTGGCGCCCCGGGCCTTCCGGTGTACGCTATGGTATATACGTTCGCGTGAGTTCAAAAGACTATGAATAAGTTATGTACTATAGTCGTTTACTAAGTTCAATCAGGCGGTGACGTCATGGTGCGTCCTCTGGCGCCCAGACAGGGTGCTATTTGGGGTCCCGGGCCTCCCGTGTTCGGTTTCGCGCCTACGTTAATTAAAGTGAGTGCAAAAGACTATGAATAAGTTGGGGTACTATAGTCGTTTATTAAGCTGAAACAGGCGATTCCGCCCCGGGCTAGACTCTGAGCACTGTGCGTTTATGTTCGCGTTAGTGTTTTCTTTGTGTTTAGGTTGGGTTTGCGTTAGTGGTTGCGTTTTTATTTGGTTCGTTTTTGTTCTTTCTTTTTTCGTTTTCGTTTGTGTTTTATCTTCTTTGCGTTTGTGTTTGTATTTGTGGTTGGTTTTGCGTTTGTATTTGGTTTGTTTTCGTTTGTGTTTTTTTCTTTGGGTTTGTGGTTGGTTTTGCATTTGGATTTGGTTTGTTTTCGTTTGCTTTATCGTTTGTTTTTTTCTTTGTGTACGTATTGGTGTTTGTGGTTGTGGTTGGGTTAGTTGTTAGGTTTTTGTTTTCGTTTGTATTTGTAATTGTGTTAGCGTTATGTTTGCGTTTTGTTGTTTTGGTTTTGGTTTGGGTGTGCAATGCCGGGTTTATGATGATTACTAAACACACAGGTAATGGTCTTTAACAGAAAGGTTTTTCACAGAAGCCAGAGCAGGGCCTGGCCGGGACGGCTAGTTACTTATATATTGATAGACGCATTATTTTTACCCACTTTATTTGGCTCAATTGAAATCACAGAACCAGTATTGAATGTAAATACAAACAAAACCGCTAACAAACCAAACCACACACAAGCACAAATACAAAATACACCCACACCAACCCAAAATGCTCACCAGCCACGTAAAAACCATCGCGCCGACCTTGACTATGTAAGAGCGGACCACCGCAGTGACCTTGACCTAAGTAAGAGCCGAACCACCGCGCCGACCTTGACCTAAGTAAGAGCTGGGTCCCGCCATGCTGTCATCGTCTAGACTATGACGGGAGACAAATGGTGCACGGACCCGCCCCTCTTGTGTAACGGTCCCTCACTAACCTACGTCACATGAGTCATACCGTCTGGGTGATGATGTTTTTTTTGTTTTTTTGGTGGATGGGAGGGGGGCGCGACGCGGTGGGTCAATAAGAAGCGCCAGACTAAAAATAGATATGACGCAACACGTTGTTGTATGTAGAACGGGTCACGTGGGTAGTGGTAGCACCATGTGGTGGCGAAAGTCGGGTCGTAGTTCTACCCCAGTGGGCGCATGCTACACCAGTCTGGTGGGTTACTGTAAACAGATCACATTGTCGATGTTGTTATGCCCATTTCCACATTATAAATCGTCAAGAAAAGCTTAATTTTTTTTACATCTTACATCATTGGCGCTACGTTTTTTTTTAAATTTTTTATCACTCTATCAATCTAAAAAAATATAAACGCCATGTTGCGCTTTTTTTGTTAAACGCCCCCCCCCCCCCACCGCCACCTCCCCACATACACACACCATGCCCTACATCACTTGTAGCCAAGCATCATTACACTTAGCCTCTTATAAGAGTGCGGAATTAACGTATAAGCTACTCAAGCTAGAGCTTAGAGCTCCTACTTTCTTAACCCCCCCCCCCCTCCCCCACCCCCACCACCACCACCCACTCTTCTAAAGTATTATTTAAAACTGTTCTTGGCATGATGTCGCCAATTTATAATTCATTCATTTAAAATTTTCTTTTTTTTTCAAAACCTTTCGAACACATTTTTTTTTTAAATCGGCAAGCTTCTTACAAAGATTTGGCACCAATGTTTATCTAAACAGCGTGGTATGCGCGGCCTCGCAGTAATTCTGACCCTGACGCGGAGTCATTTTGTAAAATAACATATCCTTGTATAAGATAACGCCGCCACCACAAAATACACTTTTTTCTCCGTAAAGGGAACGTTGTTTGAAACTGATATATATTATTTGGACTTGTAGGGACCCTTATTGAAAATAGTATAGAGACTTATAAATCAAAATCCGACCCTGTCCGTTAACGAATATATATATATATATATATATATATATATATATATATATATATGTATAGTAAATAGGTACATCTTATAAAAATTATATATATATATATATATATATATATATATATATATATATATATATATATATATATATATATATATATATATATATAGTGTGTGTGTGTGTGTACCTGCCTGCCCCCATCTTCTAACATTGTGGGGCCTGGCAGCATGCATGGTAGTTCCACCCCTGTTGACGGTGCTTTAGACTGCTATCCACAAATTTAATTAAACAAACTGAAGCTGCCACAAATTGTGTAATTCTGATTTACTGCGCATGTCAGGATTTAATTTTACCGGATGTGTAAGATGAGCTATTAAAATGAGAGGAAAAAACAAAGCAACGAAAAAGTGTAATTTGAATATTTATCGAAATGAACGTTCTTCATAAGAGACAAAAGACTTAAAGTTTAAAGAGAAGTTGGGATGTATGAAAAGTATGAAAGAAGAAACGAAAAAAAAAAAGAATGTCAGTTTGAGCGCAGGAATGAGTGCACTCTTTTGTTCGTGTTAGCAGACGATTAGCGCACGGTGTACCGTTGAACTCAAGGGTACACCCGGCTTAAGGGGGTTTATGGGGGAACAAGGGGCGGGCTTGACCCGTCGTTAAAACACAGCCGTCCTCGCACACATTCGATAATCCGGTGTTAATCCGCGTTAAAAGTTTCCCGTGGCCTGCGCATGTCAAGAAGTCAAATCCATTCAATGATTAGAAACAAGGGGATGTTATTGAGGATTTGTTGGGTTTTTTTTTTAAACTAAATCAAGGGCAATTGAAGCTAGCGGGGTTGGGTAATGAGAATCTATGAACAATGAACGCCGGCACAAGCTGAACAAGCTGACTACAAGCTCGGGTTTGTGTGTACAGATGTTGATCAAACAGGGACATAACTCGCGTTATGTTTGCCGCGGGATCTCGCGGGAAATATTCAAACAGCGAGAAGACGAACAAAAAATATCCGACGGGTTTTGAGATTACCGAACAATCTTGAGTCTTGTTATTTCTTTTTTATTTTAAATTTCTTCTTAAATTTGTCATTTAAAAAAACTTTAATATTGGATCATAATTTGACATTGATATGCACACAGCGTATCATTGATAAAATACGCACGCTCATCAATTTTTAAACAAACATAATTTTAATGCCTCGTCTGCAGAATTTAAAAGTGCACCCCAAAAAATGAACATATTTCATAAAATGCACTTTTGCAAGAGAATTTTTGTCCTAAAATTCTAATTTCTAATTAAAATGATGCTTATTACAAAACTATGCGTTACAAAGCCATACTTTCCTAAGCGCAGTTGCTATGGTAAAGAATAAAATTAATTCTAACGTTAAAAGTTCTTTACTATTTTATTTACATTTCTGTTCTACACAAACACACACATGAATGGGGGGGGGGGGGGTAAAATTGTATTTAATGTTGAGATCCCAAAACAAAAACGATTCCCAGTTAACACGATTCACAATAATGATAACTGTTGACAATAATTCTCACTACCTCTGAGCACCTAATTACCCCTCACCCCTCTTTCCAACAAACCGCCACTTTCTCTGTTCAAAATGTAAACAACAATTTAGTAATATCGCAGACACATCATTTTTAAAAAATCGCGAATATGCTAATAAATAAAACAAATTGTAACACATTGCTATTCAGTATGTAATAAATTATAGATTTTGTCATACTTCTGAAACCACAACATTGTTCTTAGCTTGCATAAACTTGGTAGTAAAATTCCTAATGAATGAAATAGTACCGGAAGTACACATTTCTGATAGTGCCCTCTATAGCTACGCACTTCCGCCTCAGGAAGTTGGCGGTGGGCGTTAAATACATTCTGGAGCCATTAGATTACTAATACCGTAAACCTATTTAAAGTTTAAATGATAAGAAATATTTATTTTTTTCCCTTTTTTTTTCTAAAATATTATATTACAGATTATTTTTTAAAAAAAAACACTCCCCCCTCCCCCACCCCCATTCATCTGTTCACTTCATTCACTTGATTCCACACACCCCTCCCCCCCCCCTCCCACCCTGTCCATTTAAGTTAAAGGTCAAATATTTTTTTTATAAACACATTTTTTACATGTAGACCAAAAAAAATGAGTTTTGCCACATGGCGCGCGAGAGTATATTTCAGCGGGGCGCGTGCCCAAGTTTGATGACTTCCGGGACAATTCCTCGGCCGCCCAGCTAAAATAATCAAGAAAAGGGGTGTAGAGGAAAAAAAAAGGATATAGCGAAAGTGATAAAAGGTGTGGAGGTTGAGGTGGGGGGCGGGGTTGGTGGTTTAGCAGAGGGAGGTGGGAGTAACGGGGTGGTATGGGGGTGGGGGGTATACCGGAAAGAAAAAAAAATATGTTTCCAGGCGAAGTTAAGAATGAAAGTTTGTGGCTTCTTGGGCAGACTGGAATGTGAGAGTTTTTTTTTTCCTTCTTCAGATTTTGACCTCTTTCGTTTTCATTCACTCTTTGTGTATTCCATTTTTTGCTGCGGCGTTCACGAATTTTTTTTTTCTCCGCCTAATTCATCAAAGACTTATAGGCGATGGAAAGATAATAATTCATGCAATTAACTTAATTGCTTCTTCTTATTTCAAACTTACTACCTTGAAATATTTTCTTTGTTTTTTTTTTAAATTCGAGGTCGTTTCAAATATTTGTTTTAAGTAATTAAATTTCTCCGTGCTGTCAGAAATCCTTACAAGACTAAAGCGTGTTTGTAAATTAATGATGACGTTTCGAGGCATCTTGTCGTTGCGCATTTTTATTTCAAAGCGCTATTTTTAGCAACCCCCTTCTATCTCCCCCGAAGAAAACCTGATACGTTCAAGATGCATCCTGCAGGTTAGCTGGTGCAGAACCAACGTGAGCGGGTGAGTACCACCCCCCGCCCCCACCCCCTCCCTTACCCCCCAGGCTGGATTTATTAGTTCCACTAAAGCGAAACACAACCGGTCTTTCAACCCGCGGAGGGTTTGTTTGGGGGGGGGGGGGGGAGGAAGAGGAAGGCGGATGGGGTGGGTGGAAGGAGGGAGGAAAGTGGACACAGGGGTGTTAAGTAGGTACTCAAGGTTGATAAGAGTTCAGGGGTCAGAACAAGATAAGACAAGATAGTATTGTCCATCTGGGCTGGGGTCTTCCTGGAGGAGGGCGTGAGAAATTTCCAGCGTTTTCTCCGGTGTCGGCAGCACCAGGGGGGGGGGGGGGGGCGGGTGGGGGTCTGCGGGGGGGGCGTATAAAGGACAACGCTATCACCTCTGTTAGGTGTTACACATTAGGTCTTACCTTATATATATATATATATATATATATATATATATATATATATATATATATATATATATATATATATATATATATGTCGTTTTCTCTTTACATTATTTTTTATAAGGAAAACTCCAATACAGTCAAAAGTCGAGGACCGCGAAACAAAATATTTAAAAATTGACCTTCAACATGTCTAGCCAATGAATCAGCTCATTAAAGATTTTAATCAAGTCTCGGGCGGGGGAAAGGTAATCCGGCACGTGAGCCGGATGGCAGACCTAGCCGGCTTTCATCTAAGTTTTAATTCACATTTCACCATTTTTTTTTTCAATTTACCTGGCCGAGGTTGTGTAAAGGGAGAGTATTCGGTGTCAAGGTGAGATAACTCCTGTTTGAATTGATAGACAAGTGAAAGTTATTTCCCCTTATTAAAGCCGGCTTGTACACCTGTAGAGTCATGGCCACCAAGTTATCAAACTAGGCCGGAAGTGAAATTTTATTTTTGAAATCGCTTTTGTTTTAAGACGTATCATCTTTCTTTACCTGAAATTTTTTTTTTTTTGGTTGGATTATTTTTGAAGGTGTTTTTATTTCATTTATAGGCAGGTTAAGTGGGCGAGGAGAAAAAAGTAATGGAGGAAAGTAATGGAAGAAAGTAATGGAAGAAAGTAATGGAAGAAAGTAATGGAAGAAAGTAATTGTAGAAAGTAATTGTAGAAAGTAATGGAAGAAAGTAATGGAAGAAAGTAATGGAAGAAAGTAATTGAAGAAATTAATTGTAGAAGGTTTTAAATGAAAGAAAGTAATGGAATAAAGTAAAGGAAGAAAATAATGAAAACAAGTTAATAAAAAGTCTAGTGACAATTTAAGCGCAATTTCCTTATGTTATCCATAACAATTTTAAATCGAGATAAATCATATATTCAGCAAATAAATAATGCAACACAAGTAGTTTTAATAATTCAAAACAAAATAGAAAAAATCCTTTCGAACCTCCGCTCATTCGCTATGGTAAAATCCTTTCGAACCTCAGCGCTTTGCGCTAAATCATCCTAGGCCTACAGGACGCTCAGTTTAAAAATTCTTAATTAATTTTTTGTGGCCAAACGAAAGGATATTTTTGAAAACTTTCTTCGGCAATATTGTTCAAATTATGGCAGGAATCGATTGGTAAATGTTTCAAGTCGCTAAGTGGTCTGGTTGCCGAGATATGGGCCAAAAACTGCATTTTATCGAGGTTTTTTGGCTTTTACGGGAAATCCAGGAAGGAATTCCGGGAATTTTTTTAGCCTATGTTCATCCTCGGAACTAGCTTAACATATTTGCTTTTGGAACTAGTCCTCGATATTGCTTCGTTTAGGAGGAGATACGACTTAAAGACGACTTAAAGCTGCGGACACACATCCATACATCCATTCCCAGAAATGACGAGTTAATAAACGCAATTCTCCAGAATGGAAATTGCGCTAAAAAATAATGGAAGAAAGTAATGAATGAAAATAATTAAAGAAAATAATGGAAGAAAATATTAAAGTAAAAAGAAGGGGAAAAAAGCGTATGAAAATAATATAAAAAACTTAATTGAAAAAACGAAAGAAGACAAATGTTTAAATCAAACGTTTTTTGTTTTCTATAAAAAGACAATAACATGAATTAACATTCGACTCCAAACATTTGTTCAGTAATGAATAAAGAAAATTAAAACATCGCCTCCCACTCTATTAATTTCATGACCTCTACATCCAGGTGGGTGGTTAGATAATCTCATGTGAACTCATATATCATATTTGTATGCTATGTAATCAAAGCTGAATGTTACAGCAGCATTTTTTTCGTGGGGTCGGTAGGGCTGGAAAAGGCGTCTAATTTAGAGAACTAGAATTTAAGATATGGCGTTATACCTAGACGTAGAACGCTATACTTCTAACACGAACATATCGAGTTTAAAGTCCGGCTCGAGTCTGTAGAACATCCCTGAGTCCATCCAGCTCTGATGGGTACCTGACTGTCTGAGTCCACCCAGCTCTGATGGGTACCTGACTCATGTTAGGGAAACAAAGCTCAGCACAGTGCCGACCACATTGTCCCTCTGTATGCCGAGGTCATTGAAACAGATGAACGCTACTTCATCTGCCCAATGTCTCTTGGGCTCTTAAAGGGAACAGTTGCTGATACCTAGGGAACTAAACTAAGAAATATGACTTTGTGCTAGAGAAATAATGAAATGACTTGAGACGAAAAGAACTTAGCCATTAAAAATCATGACTTTATACCTAGAGAACTAACAAAAAAATCATCTTTAGACCTAGAGAACTAAGAAAAAAAAATCATAACTTAAGACCTAGAGTACTAACAACATAAAAATCATGACTTTATACCTAGAGAACTAACAAAAAATCATAACTTTAGACCTAGAGAACTAACAAAAAATCATAACTTTAGACCTAGAGAACTAACAAAAAATCATAACTTTAGACCTAGAGAACTAACAAAAAATCATAACTTTAGACCTAGAGAACTAACAAAAAAATCATAACTTTAGACCTAGAGAACTAACAAAAAATCATAACTTTAGACCTAGAGAACTAACAAAAAAATCATAACTTTAGACCTAGAGAACTAACAAAAAATCATAACTTTAGACCTAGAGAACTAACAAAAAATCATAACTTTAGACCTAGAGAACTAACAGAAAATCATAACTTTAGACCTAGAGAACTAACAAAAAATCATAACTTTAGACCTAGAGAACTAACAAAAAATCATAACTTTAGACCTAGAGAACTAACAAAAAATCATAACTTTAGACCTAGAGAACTAACAAAAAATCATAACTTTAGACCTAGAGAACTAACAAAAAATCATAACTTTAGACCTAGAGAACTAACAAAAAATCATAACTTTAGACCTAGAGAACTAACAAAAAATCATAACTTTAGCCCTAAATAACTAACAAAAGGAAAAGTCATGACTTAAGACCTCAGTCCGTTGAGAGAGAGCACTAGTTGTGTACACTCATGTCAACAAAGTCAACACTCCAGCGGGTATCAATAAAGGTAAATAAACAAAGGTAAACTTAAGGTAGACATAGATACGTACTCACGGGGCATGCGCGTGAGTACTGATGCAGTGAGTACAGCATGCACGTGTATCAAGCTGTGTTGTAGGATGAGGAAAAACAAGCGTGGCTGACTTGTAAATAAACAATGATACAAATAAAATAAATAAACCAAGGCATAATGTAAATTATCTTTTCCGATAGCTGCCCCCAAATGCTGGGTCTAAGTTTTTTTTCTGATGTGTTAATAGTCAAGGCAACGGATGGGGTTAAGGGTGTAGGTAGAAATAGTATCTTCCAGGCTGACGTTTATCGCTTGTTTTGAAAGACTAGTGTACACATTAATGACAATCAAATTACGAGATAACTAGAATAAAATAAATTTTGGTCAAAAATATTTTTTTCTTAAATCTAGCAATTCGTGAAAAAACTGTGCGCTTATAACGTCTTTTATTGATTTACCTCAGCAAATGTGATTGGTCATTAATCTGCTGTTTTGGTCCATTTGGTAATAGTCGCGTCATTAGTTTTAGCGTTGCGTTGGTTTAACATAAACAGGACCGTGACTAGATTAGATGGTCGGCGTATCGACCAGCCAAATTACTTATCTTTTTTTTTTTCGTCGAAACACCATCATGAGATAATAGCAAGAGACCATCTTCAATCTCTGTCGTATCTTGTCGTATCTATACTTTCAGAGCCAGTGCTTCTTTCAGACATTTTTCTCCGCGGGAGCGGGTCACACTTGAAATGTTTAAAGGGAGCTCAAATTTAAATTGGGGGGGGGGTCTAGTTAATGTATAATTATATATGTAAATTAGGCCTAAATAATAATTTCTATTTTGTCGGATGGGATGGAGGGGGAGGGTTGTTCGACTACGTCGGTGAATATTCTACAAACATGTGACAGTTTCGGTAAATTAAGAACATAGTGTACAGATCAAATTAATTCTAGATCTCTGTTGTAGGTTTTGATATTGGTAGCCTAACGAACAAGTTCGACTGTGGGTTTTTCTTGAAAAGACAGACAACTTAACCACCCAGACTGTGGGTTTTCTTGAAAAGACAGACAACTTAACCACCCAGACGTTGGATTTTCTTTGAAAAACCAACCAACTTAATCACCGATGTTTTTGTGTGTTATTTCAGACAACTTAGCCAGCCAGATAGACAAAAACACTGACTATGAAGGGTACTGTGCCATAACCACTAAATACCACCGACATTTGGCATTATAAAAAAATATTTGAAAACTCGCGCATGCGCCTGGACTGGGTGAGTGTTTATTGTAGCCGACTGGGTTAGCGGTGTTGAACGTAAACGCGCCGAGGTCAAATTCTTCTGCAGTCAGACGACCCCAATTGTGATTTCCGTTTCCGGTTGGAATTACATGCGTGTATGGGCAGGTTTAGGTTCTGTTCATTTTTTCTAAGTCGCGGGCCGTTAAGGAGATGTGGTCTGCATGGAAGTGTGGTCTGCATGGAAGTGTGCGTGTGTGCGTGTGTGTGTATGTGTGTAGGCCTATATAAATAAATAAATTCCAAAATTTATATATATATATATATATATATATATATATATATATATATGTGTGTGTGTGTGTGTGTGTGTGTGGGTGGGTGTGTGTGTGTGTGTATGTGCGTGTACATATGTATCTATGTATGTGCATTTGTGTGTATGCATGTTGACTACATGTGGGTGGGGTAAGGGGTGGGTGAGAAGGAGTAATGTTGGTTTAATAGGTAGGCCTATAACCATATATTAACGTGTGTGTGATGGATGGGGGTTAAGGGGGAGGGGAGGGTGGCGTGATATAATACGCTCCGCTGTAGTCCCGGTAACGCTGGACATTTGACTACATCAGATAGAGTTATCCCTGTTATTTCACTTTATTTAAAAAAAAGTATTCGAGAAAAATCTCTAAACAAATACGATGTGACCAGTGTTCATATAATAATAATAACAACAACACAGCATCATTTTCACGAAAGCGTGGGAGCAGTGTAATGAACTCTCTAATTACTCTACCCTAACAAGGGATTCGCCAATCTTCACCACTAGCATCCAAATTCCAATTCTCGCCCTTTACTCTGTCAATGTTGTTAAAATAAAATAACTCTCCAGCGGAACATCTTTAAATTGTTTGTACCAGCAAAACTCTAGCCGTGTTGACTGATCAAGTCCCTTTATTTGACCCGTCTCATTCTTAATCTTCGCGTCAATTAACCTTAAACTCGGTCTAACCCAACTGAACTAAACCGGAAGTGATCGCACCCCCCCCCCCACCCTTCCTAATTCCAGAGCTACATAGTAACGACCCCCCCCCCCCGTCATATTTACTTAAAAGCGTATAAGAAAACATGACCGCACCCCCCCCCTCCCCCCCCGCCCCCTCCTAATATTCGTCAAATTTTGTTGACCCCACAAGAAGTAAATGTTGACGTCTGATGAGGTGTGGGAGGGGTTGGTGGTGGTGGTGGTGGTGGAAAAGGGGGGGGGGGGTCATGCAGACCCCCGAATTTCTGTTTTCCCACGGACAATACCGTGCTCATGTGGTGGCCATCGCCCGGCAGGAGCAGACGATAAAAACAAAACGAAAAAAAAACCACGGGGTTTTCTCCCCTTCTCGTAGCCAGGTTTGACATCATAGCTATTTTTAGCACACTATAGGTCCACGCAATTTCGTGTTTCTTACTTAAACTCACACCGGGAATGCCTGGAAATTTCGCTATACAGCAAATACAATTGAAGCATATATATATATATATATATATATATATATATATATATATATATATATATATATATATATATATATATATATATATATATATTCTCAATTTGCATGAGTTGACATTACATATTAAAAAATCGCTCATATGTATAGATCGACCTTTGAAAATAATAACAACCATTAATAACAACCATCTGTTACACCGGAATATTGGAACAACTTGCATCACGACCAATAACCATAAGGTACTCTATTGGTGGTAGTGTCCTCGGGATAATAGCCTCATCAATATTGCTAAATGTATCATCTGTCTTCCGCTGTGTTTAGTGAGCCCCTTACTGTGTTTAGTAACACGATGATTCACTTTAACAAAACTTCCATTGAACGAAGTCTTTTGAATGATATTGTCCAACACAGACTCAAAATGTTAATCCTACCCCAAAAATAAGACATTAAATGTATTATATTATTTCTAAAAAAAAAAAAAGGTATCGTTTAAAACCTTACTGTCTATGGGCAGTAAGTAGTATTCTTCTGTTTAAGTGAACTCAAATTTTGAGGGGATAATGCAGTCAAAACTGTCCAGCCACATATACTCTCCCCTAACATAAGTTAGGTACCCATCAGAGCTGAGTGCTCAGAAATGGCATACAGAGAGGAGCCCGGGTTCCGAACTCAAAACTCCCTGATAGAAGAAAAGGGTGACTCATTTATGGCGATCTAATTTGATTTGACTTTTGGCTAGTGTTTCTTTTAGGCATCTCTTCTAATGAGGCATTCCACCCCCCCCCCCTCCACCCCCCCCCCCCTCCACCCATCAGACAAGTCTACTGCTCCACCCAAACGAAGCCCCTAATTTAAGTCCGCTCCACACCCCGAACGTTTTATGTGCCTACCCCCCCCCCCTTTCACTCGTAAAAAAATGTCTGAAAGAAACCCTGTTTGGGCCATTAGCGAGTGAGCTCTCCAAAGGTTAATTCATTAACCAACCCGGCCATGTAAAGCTGACCCATTAGAACTGACCCATTAGAAGACATGATAGATTTTTTACTACTCTAAGCCAACTCTAATTAACGTTCGAGGATAACGATGTAGAATACAGTAGATACTAATTTAAGGACGAACTATCTAAACTATACTACGTGTAAACAGAACTATATTTACCAAGTATAACAAGCTTATGCCAATAGGTTTAATTTTTAAATTTATAGATCAAACTTGAAGCAGATTTATGGGTTAAGGTTACACGGAAGTAACACCGATGTAGGTGATACAATTAAATAGACATCTAATAGACAGATTTCGTGTAGTATGGCCAATCAAATACCGTAACCTATTTTTAATCCAAAGGTAAAAGAAAGGATAGTAACAGAAAGGATAGTACAAGTTGTAACTGGCAAGCGAATCTGGACAATAAGATTTCCGTACCGAGGGAACTAAAGATGAGGGGGGCGGGGAGTCGGACGGTTAGACATTCTTCAAGACAAAGTACAACGGTCGTGGCCAGCGCGTTTCCGGTGTCTATTTAAACAACACCCTCCCGCACCCCCTCTCCCCATTTTAGCCTCCCTGCACAGTCACTAACGGCCGTTGACTGGCCGATTCAGCACTAAACCCAGGTCTAATGCCTTAACTCAGCCTAGATTCCCGTTGTCTCTTTTCCTTATTAACAATTATTTACTGTTATCTGTATCTGTATCTGTATCTGTATCTGTATCTGTATCTGTATCTGTATCTGTATCTGTATCTGTATCTGTATCTGTATCTGTATCTGTATCTGTATCTGTATCTGTATCTGTATCTGTATCTGTATCTGTATCTGTATCTGTATCTGTATCTGTATCTGTATCTGTATCTGTATCTGTATCTGTATCTGTATCTGTAGAGGTAGAGGTAGAGGTAGAGGTAGAGGTAGAGGTAGAGGTAGATGTATATGTATATGTATATGTATATGTATATGTATATGTATATGTATATGTATATGTATATGTATATGTATATGTATATGTATATGTATATGTATATGTATATGTATATGTATATGTATATGTATATGTATATGTATATGTATATGTATATGTATATGTATATGTATATGTATATGTATATGTATATGTATATGTATATGTATATGTATATGTATATGTATATGTATATGTATATGTATATGTATATGTATATATATATATATATATATATATATATATATATATATATATATATATATATATATGTATGTATGTATGTATGTATGTATGTATGTATGTATGTATGTATGTATGTATGTATGTATGTATGTATGTATGTATGTATGTATGTATGTATGTATGTATGTATGTATGTATGTATGTATGTATGTATGTATGTATGTATGTATGTATGTATGTATGTATGTATGTATGTATGTATGTATGTATGTATGTATGTATGTATGTATGTATGTATGTATGTATGTATGTATGTATGTATGTATGTATGTATGTATGTATGTATGTATGTATGTATGTATGTATGTATGTATGTATGTATGTATGTATGTATGTATGTATGTATGTATGTATGTATGTATGTATGTATGTATGTATGTATGTATGTATGTATGTATGTATGTATGTATGTATGTATGTATGTATATATATATATATATATATACGTATGGATGACACTAAGAATGATCTAACTGTGGGAAGCTAAAGGTCAAGGTTAAAAAAAAATCACTTAATTGTGACTCCCATAATAACAAGGCCGAGTTAAGGATTCGGGTTAAGGGTTAACGATAAAAATAACACTGATGCAACAAGGACTCGCAACCCCCACCTTCCCTCCTCGTCACGTGACTAGGCCATGACGTGGAGTCTCAGACACGATCTGGAACTCGACATGCCTCAAGTTCGCATGTGTAAACTTCAGTGCTCGCGTTATTATCACGTGGGTTATTGCGCTCCGTAAAGAAGTTGTTACGTCATTGTGGATTTGTTTTTATTAGACCGGGGGTGAGAGTCTGTCTAATTTTTTAGTTTTCAATTCTTAGGACAAAGTTCAGGGAGGATAAAATAATACTTGTAGTGCTATATTTTTTCGTAGAAGCGTTAAACTATAGAGCATATGGGAAGTGTAGTGTGGTAATGTAGTTTCTTCTCTGCTTTGGTTCGTTTCTGGACATTCAGGTTCGTATGTGGACATATAGGCTCGTATGTGGACATACAGGTTCGTATGTGGACATACAGGTTCGTATGTGGACGCATAGGTTTGACTGTGGACGTATAGGTTTGACTGGACGTATAGGTTTGACTGTGGACGTATAAGTTTTACTGTGGACGTATAAGTTTGACTGGACGTATAGTGTTTGACTGGACGTATAGGTTTGACTGTGGACGTATAAGTTTTACTGTGGACGTATAAGTTTGACTGGACGTATAGTGTTTGACTGTGGACGTATAGGTTTGACTGTGGACGTATAGATTTGACTGGACGTAAAGTTATGTGGACGTATAGGTTTGACTGTGGACAAATATGTTTCACTGTGGACGAATTGGTTTTACTGTGGACGCATAAGTTTGACTGGACGTATAGTGTTTGACTGTGGACGTATAGGTTTGATTGTGGACGTATAGGTTTGACTGTGGACGTATAGGTTTTGACTGTGGACGAATATGTTTCACTGTGGACGAATTGGTTTTACTGTGGACGCATAAGTTTGACTTAGGACGTATAGGTTTGTAGATGGGCGAATAGTTTGTAAGCAGACATAGAGGTCTAGGTTTGTGTGTGGACCATAGAGGTTTTTTTCTATCGAGATACCTTTACCAACAGTCGTCTACATACCTCTATAACACATCTTAACACACCTCTTTCAACACACCTCTACTAACACACATTACATACCTCTACCAACACACCTCTATCAACACATCTTACACACCTCTACCAACACACCTCTATCAACACATCTTACACACCTCTACCAACACACCTCTACCAACACACCTCTATCAACACATCTTACACACCTCTACCAACACACCTCTATCAACACACCTTATACACCTCTACCAACACACCTCTACCAAAGCACATCTACCTACACACACCAACTAACACGTTACACACCTCAACCAACACACCTCTACCGATACACCTTACCCAGTTCTACCAACACACCTTACACACCTCTACCAACACACCTCTACGAATACACCTTACACACCTCTACCAATACACCTTACACACCTCTACCAATACACCTTACACATTACTATAAATACCTTAAACACCTCTACCAATACACCTTACACACCTCTACCAATACACCTTACATATTACTATAAATACCTTACACACCTCTACCAATACACCTTACACACCTCTACCAATACACCTTACACACCTCTACCAATACACCTTACACATTACTATAAATACCTTACACACCTCTACCAACACATCTCTACCGACACCCATTTACTTACACCCATTTACATATACACATCTACCAACAACCTCTACCTACACACCACTATCAGCACCATCAGACACACGTGTTCTGGCACAGCCACAACTTCACTCTACTCCCACTTTACAGTTAAAACTCCACCATTTCTAGCCTAGTTCCACCAGCCTTACAAAAAAAAAACGTTAACATTTCTTCTCGTCTGGAATTAAAGGGGACTAAAAATACAGGTGAAAAAAAAAAGCACACCTACACATGCAGTCAGACATGCAGAACTACTGCATGCTGATTGCCTCCCCCGCCACTGTCGGGTTTTTCTTGGGTTATCTGCCCTCATCCCCTTATTGACCTAGTGGCCTTTGTTACTGTTCCTGGCAATACGTCTCCTCACTAAAGAAAAATCGAAAGGGAAATAATTCTTTTTTTTTTTTAAAGGAAGCTTCGTTCTTTTTTTTTTTTATTGTTCTTTCAATGTGAGGATACTAGCACTATGCCCGTCGTCTTTGTTTCGCTATTGTGAGTTAGGTACAAATTAGAACTGGGTGGACTCAGTGGCGTCCAGCAGTCTCGTAGCCGAACCAAGATCCGAACTCGAGATCTACAAACCAGCAGTCAAACGCGCTACCTGTTCTTTTCACGAATTCTTTTTTTTTTAATTATAAAATTTTGGTAGTAATAGTCATGTCCTTGCTTTCTCTGTATTTTAAAAAACTATTCTACATGTAATCCTGATACTAGTAAAAAGCCCGTCATTTTCTTATAAATAAATTTTTAAACTGCTGATGCAAGTAAACTGATGGTCTTTCCCTGTATTCGTCTGCCCAAGCATTCTTTTTGAAAACATGCTAGTACTATTATATTTCCCATCTTTCAGCTTAACCAAATATTTTCCTGATACTAGAATTATGTCGTTGCTCACCTTGTCTATATACACCCCCCCCTCCCCACCGCCCTATAACTCTACCTGACAAAAAAATACAAACTTGTTTTTTTTTTGTACAAGTTTATTACCCGTCTGTCGCCGTGTTTCGTCATGTGTTTTCTGAAATTCTACGCCTGGTTGTACTAGCATATTCCCCGGCTTTCGTCGGCCTTCCAGAATTCAATTTTTTTAAAGTGCTGGTTTTTGTGTTATTCCAGCATTTCCAGAAAACTACGCGAACCTAAATCCTGATTGTACTAGCATATTCCCCGTCTTTCGTCGGCTTTCCAGAATTTAATTTTTAAAGTTCTGGTTTTTGGATTATTCCAGCATTTCCCGAAAACTACGCGACCCTAGAGCCTGATTGTACTTGTATATTCCCCGGCTTTCGTAAAGTTCCAGAATTCCACTTCAAAATGCAGGTTCCTCTAATATTTTTCAACAACGACGCGACCTTAAATCCTGGTTATACTATCCAATTCTCCGGCTTTTCCCGAGTTCCAGAATTCTTCTGAAAAAAATGCAGGTTCCTCCAGTATTTTCCTACAACGACGCGAACCTAAAGCCTGATTGTACTAGCAAATTCACGGGCTTTCGCCGAGTTCCAGAACTCTACTTTAAAATGCAGGTTCCTCTAATATTTTTCTACAACGACGCGACCTTAAATCCTGATTGTACTAGCAAATTCTCCGGCTTTCCAGAATTCTACTTTAAAATGTAGGTTCCTCCAGTATTTTCCAACAACGACGAAAACCTAAAGCCTGATTGTACTAGCAAATTCACGGGCTTTCGTCGAGTTTCCAGAGTTCTACTTTAAAATGCAGGTTCCTCCAGTATTTTCCTACAACGACGCGAACCTAAAGCCTGATTGTGCTAGCAAATTCCCCCGCCTGTCGCCGAGTTCCAGCACATGCGGCAAGCGTCCGACCACCTGACGGATCCAGACTTGCACCCGGAGCACCTTCGGGCTACCTGTCTTGTTCCTGCTGAGACTTTTGTGCCGGTAGGTGTGTGCGCGCGCATCCTGGCACGAGCTGTTCATGAATGGAGGGGAGCAGGACACGCAGGAAGCTTTGCCACCGGCATGCGCAGACGTTCATTCTGGCATCGCGTTCCACGAGGCAGAGCACCCCCCCCCCCCCCTCCAATCTATAACGAGAGGGAAACGAGTTTTAAAAAAAAAGCTGCGGTGTCTGAGTCGTTTCGAAGAAATAACGGGAAAGGGGAGGTAAACGATTAAAATATAAGGGGAGAATGAGATTCAAGGTTTATAAAAAAAAATATTAAAGGGACATTTACTTTTTTTTATTATCAAAAATTAATTTTGCTTGCTTTAAAAAACATATAGTTTAATGTATTTTTAAGGCACTCATTCTTTTTTTATTTCATTTCGGGTTTTAAAACTAATTTAAAACGTTGGGGATTCGTTTCACCTGTCTGGTGCTACTCTTATAGTAGTATTCTACCCCACCCCCTCCCTTCCCCACCTCTTCACCCCCACCCCTCCCCCGAACACCCAACGTCTCGTCTGGCCCCCTAGTTTGTCTGCGCCCTCGCGAGCTGCTCGGCGGAGTCGCGCCGCCTGTTCGCCGTACAGTTCCGCGGTGACACCGTCGCCCCCTCCCACCCCGCGCACCGTCGCCCCCCTCCCACCCCGCACACGGGTCTCTCTGGTCTGAGGGCTGCCCGGTTTTTATGGACGCTCCCCGGTCTCGCCGTACTCAGACGGTGTGCGCGTGTTCGCGAGTGTGGTGGCCAGCGGAAGATTTTCATTCACACGACGACCAACAGTTCTCCCGTGTGGCATGTTCTATCGGATACCTCTCGCCTGTTTAGTGCAAACATCGAAATCGATCTTTTAACCCGGTTTAAACAACGCTTCATCAGTCTGACTTTAACGGTAGTTAATGTATAAAAAAATTATTAGGATAATATTTTTTTTTCATCAACGTATGCGTGTAGTTAATTAACTGTGTATTGCGTAATTAAAGGTTAGTGTGATTAATGCGTGGACTTAGCCGGTATTCCAGCGAACAAGTGGTTCATGTGGCACGCGAGCTAGTCACTGGTTGAGCAATTATCAGCCGATGTGGATTTTTTGTTTTTGTTTTTTGCCGCGATGCAAAATGTGATTGTTTTGTTATGTGTTTTATCCTAGGTATAATTTCACGCAGGGGAGCTTATGTTACATCGTTTCTTCTTCCTCTATCGTGTGGGTGATGTTGTTCGTTGCTGCCGTTATCATTTTCTTACGGGATTAGTTCCAGCTAACACCTCCTCGGCAGGCTATCGTTTCTGGTGAGGTAGATGGTAATTAATTAGATACTTTAGTCCTTAGAGATTAGTTGTTTTGTTTTTGGTGGGGGGGGGGGGGGGGAAATAATAGACATCATGTAACATAAAAACTTTAATGCGGCGTATATAAGAACTAAAATTGTGTTTATAAATTCCTGTATGTGCATTATATATATATATATATATATATATATATATATATATATATATATATATATATATATATATATATATATATATATATATATCATACATAGCATAGCTAGCATATATCGAATAAGTAGCATACATAGCATATTTAGCATATATTGAATAAATAGCATTTATCGAATGAGCAGCATATATAGCATATTGAGCGCGAGCCAAAAGCGAGTATTAGCACTCACCATGCCCTCGCCTTGTAGGATGAGTCTAGAATAATATTAAAGATGACGTAATAGTGTGAGCAATTTGCGCGAGAAGTAGTAGAGCAGTTTATTTTTAAATCTCAGCGCTACATGCGTGTAACATGGTGGAAAATTTAGTCTAGATGTTTCTGCATCATTTACTTAGATGAGACTTTATAACTTAGAATATATATGTTGAGATTTGTTAGTTAGATTTGTAAGAGTAGAGATGTTGAGATTTGTTTGTTAGATTTGTACATGCTTGGCTGTGGACGCTGTCTATGAACGACCGCGTCAGGGGAGGTAATGTCGTGTAGAGTTATGTTCTCTTGGATAGGAGAATGTTGTATTGATCGGCTCCCCCTAGCGCTGTTGCACTTGTGTTTAATGTGTCGGTGAGATTGTGTTGTTGAGTTAATTAGGCGGAGAACTTGTCGGTGGTATTTTGTTTGTTTTAGCTATACTGTGTCGTTGGGTTTAGTTGGGTTTTTTTGTAGTTGATAGAAACATGTTTCAACTCCAGGGGATCTATTTTGATACAGAGTAATTTAAAGGAATAGGGTACTTATCATTGATATAGAGTATTATACAAGAATAGGGAATCTGTTATTGATACGGAGTATTATACAGGAATAGGGTATCTGTCATTGATATAGAGTATTATACAAGAATCTTAGAATAGGGAATCTGTTATTGATACGGAGTATTATACAGGAATAGGGTATCTGTCATTGATACGATTATTATAGATATTTTAGAGGGAATATTACTTCGCGGTTTTTTAATGAGGTCAAATTGAGTTGCAGTTGATTAGATTATTTCGTTTAAAAAAAAACGCTTGATAAATTTAATTATTAGGACTAGGATCAGGTCGAGGGCAGGAGCAATGATAACGAAAAAAGTCGGTGTGTGTACCTAATATTTAAATCGTATATACATCGTATAATATAAATATTTTAAAATATTATCAGAAATAGTGTAGGGAATTTGAACTTAGAACATTGAACAAAGACAACTTGTTTTTAAATTATAAGTTTGATCTCGTTTTGTTGAGGTGTAAAGAAGTTCATATTTAATGAGTAGAATCTGAATGAGTGTGATGTCTTGCAGTTATTCAACCAGTAGACATACGCGCAGTATGTGGTGGATTCAATGATGCTGTAGCTTGTTGATATTTGATACTAGCAAGTGTTCCACGTCTAGATCTCATAGGCAGATAGAGGCCTATACATTTACACAAAAAATGTTTTCGGCTTAGCAGATATATTAAATATTTGTACCGACGTTGAGGGATCACCCCTCCCACCCCACCCTACCCTCAGAGTACAACGCGTGTCGCTACTTCACTCCATCACCCCCACCCTCCCCTCCCTGCGTGGCCGGAATAGAATTCTGATTCCCCCCGTCGTCCACACGTGAAGATGCTGATTTTGTCAAATCTGGGTTGTCTGCTCTTGTCTGTGTAGCGGTGGCCGGCAGGTGTCGCTGTGGCCTAATTACCCCACAACCCGAGACTCGTCTGCTGGGGGGAAGCATTCGGCGCTAATCGTTCTCTCTCTCCGCCTGTAATAGGATCTATGCTGTAGGCAAATAGGATCTATGCTGTAGGCAAATAGGATCTATGCTGTAGGCAAATAGGATTTATACTGTCGGCAAATAGGATCTATGCTGTAGGCAAATAGGATCTATGCTGTAGGCAAATAGGATCTAGACTGTAGGCAAATAGGATCTATACTGTCGGCAAATAGGATCTATGCTGTAGGCAAATATTGAGTGTTTAAAGTTGATCAGCTGTTGATTGTAATATTTGTTCGAGGATTATCGGTGCCGTTTTTTTTTTTAAACTACGTTTTTTAAAGTGACTTTAATTATAATTATTTTGTTTTGTTTTGTTTGAAAGCGGCTCTAATTATAAATTTGTATTAAAAAAAATTCGAATACCGGTAGAATCTGATGTACAGTTGTAGCTTACTAGATCTATCTACATAGCAGTTTGGCCTCTAGTTACTAACTTTTTATTTACGAATTTATTTTTTTAAATCTAAACATCGGTGTTAAAAAAAAAGGTTATTTTCCTAGACCCGTAATTGACATAAGTACTATTATTATAAATTCCTAAAATTAGAAGTTCTTTATTATTTGTTTTAAAAAACAAAACAATTTAATGCTAAAATTTTAATTGAAAAAGTTTTTTTTTTCTAAACTATAAAAAAAAATTATTTTACTTGCTTTAAATTTTTTTTTTTAATAAGAAGTATTGGTTTTAGGTTTATTTTCTCCTTTGTTTCGGATTTTTATAAAATTTTTACACAACTTCTATAAAACTCTGCGACTTGTTCCACCTGTCTGGTCTGATACGTCTACACCTAATCCGCGTACCGAGTGAGTTAGCAATGTGGTCCGCACACAAGTTGTGTTTATTTCCGAGGCCCCTCGTACCCCGCTAAACAAACACCAGTTGCTATTTTTAACTTTCACGCGCATGAATACCCCACTTTCTTCAAACGACCACCAGTTCTCGATAAGCGTGACGAAAGACGCGTAAGATTGCGTAGAAGATAAATTTTATCTTACGGTTTTAAGTTTTCCTTTTTTTTTGGATTTTAATTTTGTTTTAAATGTATAAAATATAAAGCTGGCGTGTTACTATATCATCCGTTAACTAGACTTGTGATGTCTAACTTAGGCTATTTTCCGAATATATGGGATTTTTATTAATTTATTGAGATCTATGTATTTTTTTTTTTTGGAGTACACTTCGTCGTATTTTGTGATGTTCTGGTATTTAGACTTAGCGTCTGCGGTCTTTTTTTTTTTTTTTTTTTTTTTTTTTTCAACAATTTGATTGTATGTTTTAGGCTATAAACCGGTATCAGCCAAACTAGAACCTTCTCTTTTCAACATGTGAAGCGAAGCATTCAAAGCTTCATCGTGTTCTTTTTGCGGATTCAGAAGTTTTATTATAATTTTTCGAGGCCAAAGTTCGTGGCCTCTTTTAGCGGTAGTTAGATAGGTAGGATAAGAAATGTGATACTCGCCGCTGCACGACCTAATGACCTATTGCAGACCTCATGTGTCTTATTACATGTTATGAATTTTTTTTTTCTTTAGTGTTTTAAATTTTTAAAGAAGTGAAAAAAAAGTGACTAAAAAAAACTACTTTTCTTGGACAAGATTTGGAATAGAGCAACGCGTGTGAACTCAATTTTGGACGCGATTTTTCCAAGGATTTCTTTACTCATATTGAACTCACATCAAGATTTGATTGCAAAAATATTTAAAAAAAACAACCAACAAAACAACTTAGACGTTCAGTGCAGTGATTGTTGTAGTTTTCTTACCCTCTCCTCCCGTGGTGTGTAATGGTTGTGGTCCCAGTGGTGTGCGCCCTCAGCTGAGCGGTGGTGCAATGTTTGACACCGTGGGGACGCTGACGCATGTTTCAATGTAATGTGTTGTGAGTGGCCGCCCTCCAAGTGTACTCACAACCGTAGGTCTCACCCCGCACCCCGTCAACCCACACTGCTGCTGGGCCTGATGTTACTGTCTCTCTCGAGGATAGGTAGGTCAACTCTACTTTACCATTCATCGTTCATATATATATATATATATATATATATATATATATATATATATATATATATATATATATATATATATATATATATATATATATATATATATATATATATATATATAAGCTAGATACTTGTTTTTGTTAAATGTTGTGCAACTCTAAAGGTGTTTATAAAATATAGCCTCACCCTCCACCACAGAACAGCTGATCCACTGTAAGATAGCCAGGTCGTTTTAAGTGGCTTCAGCTAGGGCGCCCTCACCCCTTCATATTAGGAGTCTTATGATCTTTTATATCTATGAAATTTTTATAAGTTTAAGTCTCAAAGAAGAATTTTCAAACATGGGGCCCGCCCTGGGTTGTTTTTTTTTTAGCATTAGGCGGCGGTGTAAGAAACTAATAAATTCCTATAAAATCCTTAACGATATGAATACACTGAAACCAGTGGTAATTTTTTTCTTGTACATTTTAATAGACGCCCACACACATTGCATGTCTTTAATTGGCCACACCTGCATTAGCTTATGACGTGGATTAACTGGTCTTACCAGATTATAATTAGAACTTGACGAACATAACTTAGGCTGGGGTTTGTGTAAGAGTTATGAAAGCTAAGATTCAATTGTGTTAAGCATTACATGACGTGTCCAGTAGTTATCGTCTGTGTTGTTTGGTTCGTAGGCAACTAATGTTTAAGTAGATCGCTAGATATGTCGATTTTTAGGCTGTGCAATTCTGTTGACTAGTTGACGTTAGGTCCCATACTTTCAAAGGCAGGTCTTGGGTAGGTCCCATATCGCCATAGCAGGTCCCTGTTAGACCCCATACTTCCAAAGGCAGGTCTACGTTAGGTCCCATACTTTCATAGGCAGGTCTACGTTAGGTCCCATACCTCCATAGATAGGTCCATGTTAGGTCCCATACTTTCATAGATAGGTCCAGGTTAGATACCACTACCCCCCCCCCTCAGACACGTGACCGCGAAAGGTCACGACAAGGACCTCCAGACACAACAGATTAGCAGGTCGTCGGCTGACGCTGGCCGATCTGTCAGCAGACGACTCAATTAATATTCCAGCCTCGCCACTCACGTCTGCTGCTTTGTCGTCTGGCAATCTGTGTACACGTACACTGTCATTATACTGTGTACACGTACACTGTCATTCTGATGTGTACACGTACACTGTCATTCTAATATGTACACGTGCACCTATCATTCTAATATGTACACGTACACTTGTCATTACGCTGTGTACACGTGCACCTATCATTCCGTTAAAAAACAAGGCGTCAATACGTGCCTAAAACAGACATCTAGATCCCCAACACCCCCGCAGGTAACACCCCCCCCCCCCCCCGCACATCACCACCCCCACATGCCCCTACCCATCATTACCAGCGTCCTCATTCTCCACACACATCCTTGTTTATTGATTTAACTGAAATGCTGCTTGTACAGTTGCTACTATAAACAATGTAAATAGTGTATAAGCATTAATGTGTGCTTCATAAACAAAAAAATTCACATATGAAATGTTTTATGTAAAAAAAATACTCTTGGGATTTTGTGTAAGGAAAGCATTTTCTGGTTAATTATGAATTGGTTTCAATCTTGGATTAGCTTTACTCACGTGTATGATTGTGTGTAGGATTGTTAGTAACGATACTCCAACCCCAATAATCATACAAAGACAAATCCCAAACCTTAAACAAACAATAATCCTTATCCACCCCCCCCCCCCCCGCTTGTATAAACTCTGATAACAGAATCAAGTGCCATCCAAGAAAATCCCAGAAAAAGGCGGCGCTAGGAGGTGTGTTTAGGAAGTAGGGGGGGGGGGGGCTTGTCCATTCAATACTTCAATAACATTGCGGGTGGGTTTATTTTTGGTATAGAAAACGCCCTGGAATTCCCGTTTTTACTTCACTTTGTTCAGCCAACTCTGATGGTAATATCATAAACACCATTGAACGAACAAACTACTGTTCATTCATCCGATTTGTTAAGCAGAATTAGCCACTGACCATTAGACGCCAGCCAGAGAGTTTAACACCCTCTAATGAGCTCCCTGTTCCTCCTAGCAAACAAAAAGCTAAGTTGTATCTTAGTGGGTGCGGGGGGATTCAGTCAAGTGTAGCGTCGTCACGCGCTGTTTGTCGCCTCTTTAGAGATACGATATTTTCTCACTCTTATACACAAGTTTGTTATGATGATAAACTAGGTCATAGGTATGCACGAACTTATGAACTTTATAAATGGATATCACCTTTAATTTATATCCAGAATTAAGGTTTATGTTGGCAACAAACAGGCCATCAGTATATAGATCTCTCTCTCTCTCTCTTTATCCCCATCTCCGCATTTCACTCTTGGGCGAGCCACTTTAATTCATGCCATATAGATCTACCCTCGATGTATAGATAACTTAAAGCTGAAGATTTGAAGCTCCAATACACTTTTAGTTGGAGATGTAAAGCAAGTCATTGAATGAGGACCGCATGAACTCTGTCAACCCTACAGATTAGATAGAATCTGATGTATTCCATGGTGAATTGATAGGTCTCGCTGAAAAACGGGAAAAAGGTCGAGTCTTTAGAGTATATTTTGCGGCTGAATGTTTCGCTTAGTCAATGGTTTCAACAGTTGAGCAAGTGTTCCGAAACTCGACAATGCTTCTTTCAACATATGCAAATGGGCATCAGGTTTTCAAATGGTAGAGATATATTTAAAAAAAAATATTACTGGTACACATAAACCCGACACATATATTCACATTCTCCCCCCCCCCCTCCACCACACACATTCTCCCCCCCCCCTCCACCACACACACACACATTAATTCTCTCGCATTCGTTCCATTATATTTTAACTCATACGCCCTAGCCCCTCTTCCCCACCCCAAAAAAAATCACCTTCAACTCCCACAAATTAATTCTGACATCCTACCACCTCTTCCACACACACCCACACCCACACACCCCACATAAACCCCCACTCACGGTTGAAGACCCTCACACACATTGTCATACTTCCTACCACCTCTTTCCCACCCCACCCCACACAAACCCCCACACACGGTTGAAGACCCTCACACACATTATCATACTTCCTACCACCTTTTCCCCACCACACCCCACATAAACCCCAAACAAACCCCCACACACGGTTGAAGACCCTCACACACATTGTCATACTTCCTACCACCTCTTTCCCACCCCACCCCAAACAAACCCCCACACACGGTTGAAGACCCTCCCACACATTATCATACTTCCTACCACCTCTTTCCCACCCCACCCCACACAAACCCCCACACACGGTTGAAGACCCTCACACACATTATCATACTTCCTACCACCTCTTTCCCACCCCACCCCACACAAACCCCCACACACGTTTGAAGACCCTCACAGCCATTATCATACTTCCTACCACCTCTTTCCCACCACACCCCACATAAACCCCACACACCCCACACAACCCCCCACTCATGATTGAAGACCCTCCCACACATTATAATACTTCCATTTTGTGTTTTTCTCCTCCCCAGGGCTAGCCGTGGAGCCCGTGGGTCACGACGTCCTTGACCTACTCCATGGCCTTAACACGACGTCCGCCGACTCCCTGTCTGGCCTTCGCTTCACCACCGGACCAAACAACAGCACCCCAGCCCTGTTACTCGAAGGTAAGCCTCTTACTTGACCACTCGTACTCGAAGGTAGCCTCTTACTTGACACCTCGTACTCGAAGGTAAGCCTCTTACTTGACCACTCGTACTCGAAGGTAAGCCTCTTACTTGACCACTCGTACTCGAAGGTAAGCCTCTTACTTGACCACTCGTACTCGAAGGCAAGTCTGTATCATTGATCAGTTCCACCCCAAAGTAGTAGTCTCACCAATATTCACCAAAAGTAATACTGGGTCCAATGCTACTCTAAAGTAGTAGGTCTAGTCTGATCAATATTCCCCAATTGCACCAACTTTACATAGAAGCGAGTCTTACCAGATGACCCACAAACGGACACCTCTGTTTAGGTTGGCTCTTCACACCTTTGATGTCTTTTCTAAACATGACAAATGGATAGACAGACAGAGCTTAGATAGACATTACCAGATACAGGTACAGTTTAGATAGACATTACCAGATACATATATAGCTTAGATAGACATTACGACATACACAAAAAGAGCTTAGATAGACATTACCAGACACATAAAAAGAGTTAAGACAGACATTACCATCAAAGCCATCAGGGTGTGACAAAGGCTCCAACAGTTTACATGCATTGATTCCATGTCTACATCCGGTTCGTGAAAAATTGTGTGGCGTCACCAGACAACCTGCTGGGTGTGCATATTTATATTTTTTTTGTATGCCCCTTCCTCCCGATCGCCCCCCCCCCCAACAAACTTTGTGTAAACATTATTGCGTCGGTTGTGTTTTTTTTTTCAAGTCCACGTGTTACGCATGTGATCTATTCACGTGTATTAAATCATGCTGGTCTATCTATTGCCGAGACGGTTGTAAAATTGTATGGTAAAGCAATTGAACATGCTGAGTGTGTAAATCCCCCCCCCCCCCCCCGCCGCCACCCCACACAAAACCCCATAATTCCCACCTCGATTCACCCTCCACCGTCACGGTCTAACTATTTCGTGTGAAATATTAATCAGCAGGTTTGATTTTTTTCAAAATGCAAATGTGACCCAATTGATTAAAAAAGACAGCTTATGTAAATCTAAACAAAAAGTAAACAATGGAATGCATTCAACTGATGCCTTGTAGTTTGTTCGTGGTTGGACAAAGGCTATGGAAGCAAATCTAAAAAGAAAAGCGGGCTGAACTCGGAGTCAATGGTCTCAACGGCGCATAACCAGTTGACACGTATACTTAAATGTGTTGGAGGGAATCCCTTCCAACACTAAAATTAAGAACGAAGAAGAAGAAGAGAAAGAAGGGATTGCCTCCACTTCAATGAAGTATTACATGTCAGCATGTTATGTGCTGTATGACTAGTTGACTGCCACCGGCTTATCTTTCTTGATAAGCCTTCCATAGCCTTTCTCCCTCCAAGATCAATCTGCAAGGCAGTAGTTGCTTGATTTTTGGCGCTCTCTCTCTCTTCTCCCATAAGCTAACGCGCCTTCTCTGTCCGGGGATCGAACTTGGGACATTTGAAGCTAGCAATCACACCCTCGCCACACTACCCCCCCCCCTCCCAGATTGTATGTGATAAAACCACAACTTATCTTGTTTAATACCCCTTGTAACGCCCTTCTTAACACCCTTGCTTGACGCGGTAGTTGTAAATATAACGCCCTTTGTGTGGTTTAAAAAAAATAATTCTACCAAATATGTATACACACTTGGTGGTGTTTTTTTTTATCTTAGAAAATTTGCGTATAACCACCTAGGTGGGTTTTTTTTATCTTGACCTTGGTGGTTTTTAAAAAAGTATTCCAACAAATGTCTAGAACACACCCAATAACCCGTGTCTGGTGACCTTAAGCGTCACAGGGTCACTAAAGGGACATCAATCTTCACTTGAAATTAATTTTTAAACGCCCTCACCTGCCATTTGATCGTAAGCTCATTTTGAGTTGTGTCAACTACATCAGCAGGTAATGTACAAGTATCGAATGTTCCCGCCTATTATTAACTTTTATCACTGTCATCTCTGTGTCTGAACGTCCAAACGTAACACTTGTGTTTGCTGGTTACAGCTTACCAAATTTCACAGTAACCCGATGCCTTAATAAAGAATACAGAAATTACTTCGCTCTGTTAAATATACATGCACGGCTGCGCAGCTTCTTTTTTTTTTTAAATTATCTCAAGTAGTTTGGAGAATTGTTTAATGAATTTTTTTTAAATGTCCATCTCCTATAATGTCCATCTTCTCACATGTTTTTGTCCTCAAATATCCACCTCTCAATGTCCACCTCCTAAAATATCCACCTCCTCAAATATCCACTTCTTCAAATATCCACCTCCCCAAATATCCACCTCCTCAAATATCCACCTCCTCAAATATACACCTCATCAAATATCCACCTCATCAAATATCCACCTCATCAAATATCCACCTCATCAAATATCCACCTCCCCAAATATCCACCTCCTCAATATCCATCTCCTCAAATATCCACCTCCTCAATATCCACCTCCTCAATATCCACCACTAGACGCCAGCAAAAATCACCAATGACACAAAAAACACGACAACATCTCCACCACTTGTACCTCAACCACCGCCCCATATAAAGACATCACACAGTGATACAAAATATTCTATCGTTCTGTCCCCACACGTTTTACACATCACATCATACATGGCCCACAAGATTCGATGTTGTAAATATTTTCAAGGTGTCTAAGTGTAACTTTGACCTGTAAACACTGTCTTTCAACACGACACGCTCCGCTGGTGCGTAACAATTTCAACGTTCTTTCAAGTCTTTATATTATGTCAGCGAACATTATTTTTTTCATTCGTTAGGGAAGCTATAAAAACATGTTTAAAATCGTTCTTTGTGTTAATATATGTGTGTTTGTATGTATGCGTGGTGTCTGATAGAAATGCACGCAATGTTATAAATAGAGAGGTATAATTATAAAAGAAAAAAAACAAGAATCGCAAAATCACCAAAACAAATGGCAGTTTTTAAAGACTAGGTTTCATTGTTAGCTAAAAACGTTAATTACATTTACATAAAACAACACTGAACTAAGGTAGTTTTGTTATTATTTTCTTAATTAGTGTTCCTATAATAGAGAAGACCCTCTTGCATATGTCATATCTATCTTGCATATATGTTATATCTGTCTTGCATATATGTAATATCTGTCTTGCATATATGTTATATATGTAACTCTGTGTAAGGGTCGCGTGAAGTGATGGGCGGATGAGTGAGCGGGGGTGGGGGGGGGGGTGACACCATCATGTGCCGCACCGGGTGACACCCGACCTTGCTACGCCACTGACACACACACACACGCGCGCACACACACACATACACACACGTACTCACACAAACACACCTCCACAACGAATTTGTCCCCTGCAAGCCAGCATCATCAAGTTTCATCATCTGCATGCTGTGCACCGGGTCCTGCAAATAACAATCTGATTTATGGCTTGCACGAGCCGCTGACCCCTGACCCCTGCGATACTGCGATAACCATTCCTCGCGTGACTGCGTGAGTACGCTGGGAGGATGAGAGAATCGAATGAATTATTCTATCAGAGGGCCTGGATATCCACTCAGGGGGAATTTCAATTGGGTTAAAGAAATGTGCACATTTCAAACTAGAAAATACCCAGCTGTTGTTCCTCTTTGAAAAAAAAAACAGGAATGTTTCTGAATTTGCCGTATTACTATAAAAAAACAAAAACGCAATCCCCTCCCCTTCCATATTCTCCTAAACATATACCAACACATAGAGAGGATTGAAAAGTTTATTTCTACCCAAAGACGTTCGCATTAAGGCTGCATACTGCACTATGGAAAACAAATCTCCTAACCTCCATCCGCAGCAATGCACTCACTTTTAAGCTAATTTAATATCGTTCTTGCACCAACAGCAATATCAAACACGGATATGTCACCAGCACTTAAGAAAAAAAAATAGTTCTATAAAAAAAAGACTCCCTACTTCTCTTTTTAATATGTTTGTATTGATTGAAGCCGACAAATTAATTCTAATTACATAGATAATTGACTTCAAACAAATTTGTAGTTGGTGAACAAAACAAGGTAATATTAACTCACTAAACACCAAAACGTTAGAAAGAAACTAGAATAAAAAACAAGTAATTGGGTTTGGATCGAATTTTGTCTAGCTGTAATTGGTTCGTTTCTTTTTTTTTTTTGCCTCGCTAGGCGGATCTATAAATACATCTTTTTAAATGCCTCCTCGTGACTAATTCCAGCGTAAAAAAAAGGAAAAAAAAACCGTAAGAAATTTATTTCTTGCTTTTACTTGAAGCAAATATCGATATACTTTAGATACACAATTTTACCGTGGCAAATGTTTTAGATCAATTCTGTGTGGTGGTAGATTACATATTTACAAACTTGTGTAAAACACATTTTCTCCTTCGCTTATGTAGTGGTAAATCTTGCTAGTACACACAAGGACAAACCACATTTTCACCTCGCCTGTGTTGTATTAGGTTATTAGACCTACACACGGGGTCAAACCACATTTTCACCTCTCCTGTGTTGTATTAGGTTATTAGACCAACACACGGGGTCAAAGCAAATCTCCTTTAGCTTGCCGTCACTAAATAGCAATTTTTTTCTTATTTAAGTTCATCGTGTGATAGGACGGGATTCATATCAACATCACTGCAGGTAACTTTATATGCTTCAAGCATCGGATTGCCAAACATTTAGTGCAAGAAAGTCTTACCCGCTTCGGTGCCTCGGTGCACTTAGTGCATATATTATATATATATATATATATATATATATATATATATATATATATATACATATATATATATATATATATATATATATATATATATATATATATATATATTACGTTATAATATATATTACGTTATATATATGTATATATAATAAGTTTTATATATATATATATGTATATATATGTATATATATATATATATATATATATATATATATATATATATATATATATATATATATATATATATATATATATATATATATATATATATATTGTTGATTTATCGACTAAACAATATGTCAGATAACCCTTCCATTCCGCACAATCTCTTTCGCCGAAGAATAAAAGAAGTTTATCTTTACCCGGAAAACGCCTTTCCGTTCCCATTTCACTCACGTCCCTCTCAATCTCCGCCTAAATGTCTTCATCGATTAGACTTGATATTTTAACTATTTGTAAACCTTTTTTTTTGTATAAAAAAAATCCCCACCCCCTTCCCCTTCCATACGAACCAGACACTGGGTATTATGTTCTGTTTAACAATTCTATTTAAATTGCACACACACGCACAGAAAAAATCCGACCTCACCCCCCCCCCCCCCCACCCCCACCCCCACCTGTAAACCCCGCATCTCTGCTATCAGGTAAAACGCGTTGGTGGGTGCCTCTCGCCCAGATACCATCTACCGGTGAGTCTGTTGGCTACAGACGTACAGGTATGTGGCCGCGGCAGGTATGCGGACCAGGCACCCCCTGTGTCCTTCATCCTATTTGCTATTTTCGCTCCAGCTGGCACGTGCATGCATGTTTGACTCCCAAATGTCTGTCTGCCTTTTTTTTTTACTGTCTGTCTCCCCACAAACCCCGCGCCGTCTGTTTCTGTCTGAAATCTTTATACCCCTGATTTTGACAGACTTTTTCTTTCAACTTTTCTTAATTTAACGAACTTTTATCTTCACTCTTTTGAATTTAAAAAAAAATTAAGTATCTGGATATCTAAGAGATTATTTAAAAAATATATTTCACAAAATCTTTCTTCCCCAACCCTTCCCCCAACCCTTCCCCCAAACCATCCCCCAACCCTTCCCACAACCCTTCCCCCAACCCTTCTCCCAACACTTCTCCCAACCCTTCCCCAACCCTTCCCCCAACCCTTCCCCAAACCTTTACCCCAACCCTTCTCCCAACCCTTCTCCCAACCCTTCCCCCAACCCTTCTCCCAACCCTTTTCCCAACCCATCCCCAAACCCTTACCCCAACCCTTCCCCCCAACCCTTCACCCAACCCTTCTCCCAACCCTTCACCCAACCCTTCACCCAACCCTTCACCCAACCCTTCACCCAACCCTTCCCCCAACCCTTCTGCCAACCCTTCCCCCAACCCTTCCCCCCAACCCTTCCCTCAACCCTTCTCCCAACCCCCTCCATATTTGAAAGTTGAAAACGTTATCGTGTTAACAAAACGAACGATAACTCGTGCTAGTCATGACGTATCAGATCGTACCGCGCGTTGGAGATACAATCACATGACAGAATCAGTGATATCAAAACACTGACAGCATGTCAGTGATATGTCAGTGATACTGTCCCACGATAGAATCACTGACACAACCGCCCTGATAGGTAGTCAGTGTCAGGAACAGTGCAATGCAGTTTTTGTTCTATTTTCCATCTCTATCCTTACCCAATTTAGACCGTTTACGGTACGCTATTCACTAGACTGTTTACGGCACGCTAGTCTCTTGGTGCAACTGTATTGTAATGCTGTACCCTAGTAGTATAAACTATTGTCTAGGTTTGTATTTTTTGTAAGTTACCCATCCTCGATTTGAGAAATAGGCTATATATGGTTCTCCGATATGCAGAGGAGATTATGTATTTTTCCCTAAAAATGTATTTTTATTAAAACAAATATATATTACACGATCGCCCCCAAGAAGTTAAGCTTTAACCTAGGAAACAGATTTAAAAAAACGGTCCTTCGTGGTCTTGTAGGAACATGGATCTAGGTTAGAATATTGAGCACACACTCCCCTGATAAGCTAGTGTTGAAATAAACAAATGCACTCTACTTCTGTGCTAGGGACCGTTACGTCTGAAGGGGGGGGGGGCATACTTTCAGTGAAGTATTAAATAAAGTACGCCTCAGTGCTCCTCGAGAAACGTATACTTTATCCTAACAGAAATGTACTCTTCGTTTGAAACTGTACGGACTAGCTAATAACTTCGCACTTTTTTCCAATGATTCTGTCTATTTTGAAACGATACCATGAAAATCTATGTTAACATATGATGGTACCACCCCCAGTAACCTAACTAGCATAGTACAATCCCCAGTAACCTAATTAGAATGGTACCATCCCCAGTCCCCTAATTAGAATGGTACCATCCCCAGTCCCCTAACTTTGATGGTACCATCCCCAGTACCCTAACTAGGATCGTACCATCCACAATAACCTAACTAGGATGGTACCATCCCAGTCCCCTAACTATGACGGTACCATCCCAAGTACCCTAACTAGCACGGTACCATCCCCAGCCTGCCCAGACTCCTGGCATTCGCCCCATCTCCGGAACTACACGGCGCGGGTCTGGAATCCCGACTTGCCCGCCCCGCCCTCGTCATCTCCTCCCCCTCCTCAGGTAGATCAAAGAGCCGCTCGTATCCACCTGTGCTCGCCACGCCGTTGTCTGAAATTCTAGCGAAACCCTTCCAAACAATAGCAGCATTCCTCCATACTTGACGCTGGACTACCGCAAGAGAGAAAACCCACATCAAAAAATAATCTTTGAACAACGTTCCTGGGTGTGTTTGTGTAGATACTGGCGATATTTTGTTTTAATTTATCAGAATGTTTTAAATCGGATTAGTTTAGAGATTGAAAAATATGTGTGTTTTTTTTCTTGTAAGACACAAAGCTACAGCATTTTTGTTGTTTGCCAATCCACCAAAGCATCACAGGAGCCCCAAACCGAGCCACACACAACCCTAAAACAAACGCCGTACATCAATGTACATATCCCACACAACATCACATAATTCCACATAACCCAACCTAGTTTCACACACTATCACACCGACCGCCATCTCCATCACTTATGATTTTAACGCAGTAACATTGTACAGCAAGACTTTTCTATAAATCAAAGCACATTCACAAATAGCCTTTGTACTACGTAGCCACGGTACTGTAATTAGCCTTAGCACAGAAAGTAGCATTAGCACTTCCATCAGGAGCCTTCGCATCTGCATAGGTAGCCTTAACACCTTAGGTAAAAAGTAGGTAAGTGTAGGTGTGCGTTGCAAAATGTTGGTCTATCAAAAGGTCAATGACTTCACCTTATTCTGTCTAGAGGTTATCGGGGGCATCAGCTGATCAGTGACTGTGTGTAGTGTGTGTGCTGATGTGTGTGTAGTGTGTGTGGGGGGGGGGGGGGGGGACGGGGATGTGTGTGTTTAATAAACCACGAGCTCTTTTTATTGCAAAAACTAATCCAGTATTATCCAGGATGTAGGTCTATATAATTTAGAACACGTCTGTTATTATATTTACATTATAGTCCTATGGAACGTGGTGTAAAACGGATTATCTGTCGGCCTGGATTAAACTAAACGCCAACATAAGAATACGTTAGGATACATTTTGGCAGGGGTATTGCTGTCAAGCCAAAAAAAAAGTGTCAAAAGTATTCGCTTCCGGCTGTCTAAAATACAGTTTGAATAGCTGTTTCACGCATTTTTTTTAAAATAATCATTTAACAAACATTTGAAAAGCATAAATTAAAATCTACTTCAATAGCCTAACGACAGCTGTCTTTGTCCCTCCCCCTTTTTCTCTCTCTCTATCCCCCCCCCCTCCACCCTATCTCTGCGACTAACGGAGCATGGCACGGTTCCACCTCAATTCAATGCCTTTTTATCTGCCTGTGTTGCGGGGCTGTCATTAACTTTGTCGTCCGTGTCATAAAAACCAACTCCACAAATCTCTTTTTTTTTTTCGTAAAATGTATCACCAAATCTACAACTCAGACCCCCCCCCCCACCACCTAACTCAAGGTCGACCCCAGGAGGGCCATAACCTTTAATCTTCTGTGTAATCTTACCTTAGCCTTTCAGCTAACCTCACCGTAACTGTTTTTTTTTAACTCAGCGCGATCTTACATCACACCCATCTCCCCCCCCCCCCCCCGATAATTTTTCCCATCCTTGCAATTTGGACCCCCCCCCTTTCCCCACTCCCTAGACACTTTCACATCCCCCCCCCCCCCCCCCCCCCCGATACTAACACTTAAAGACATCTACTGGTGATGCCAGCTTTTGTCTGTTAATGTCACCCAAACACAATCGATACGCAGCACTCACAAATCAATCGGACCGTGGGCTAATCGATACCCCGAGCAAAGTTCAAAAGTTGTTTTACTACTTGTAAGTAGTCCCCCGCAGTGATCGTTCAGTGAGATCAAAAGCCATTGAGCAATCGTCGTGGTGACATTTTGTTTAGTCAGGGTTTAACCGTTTAACTATGTTTAACAAGGTTTAACAGCGGGTCACAATGTTTACCAGCTTGAAACAGTGTGACGATTTGTGATTCAAAGTTACGCTTTACACTGCCAGCGCTATTTCAGCTTCAATTTAGAAAACAATTGACCCCCACCCCCTCTCTATTGCACTCACTCTAACAACATCACTACACACTGTAACAACATCTTCTTAACATCATCCATACAAACCCTATAACATCTTCCAAAAATCATCAAGACAATAACATGTTCTTAACATCTTCCTTATAATTTATGCTGTAACACCCTCCAACACCATCATTACACATTACTATTACTTCTTGATTACACGATTAATTACCTGATTAACACATTGAAGATAATTCATACCTTGATCTGCCAACTCTAGTGTATACCGAATGTAACTGAATCAACAACTCTTTTAATAAATGACGAAACGTTTTTTTTTAAACTAATAAACCTCGACTTTAAAATTAATAAATAACCAGCGCGAAAGTTCAACGCTAAAGTTCAACGAACTCTGCAAAGTGCTAGAGTTTATCGAGTCGGACCTAGCTATCAATACTTATCTAGAATTATCTTTCCTTTTATCTCAACGTTAAGCGCCGGTGGTTTTATGCTTTTGGTCGATCGGCGGGCGTACGGTCTATGGTCGACCAACACCTCTCGCCTTCAGGTAGGGTTGCCAGTTGCAGGTAATAACTAGGTGGGTTTGTTGTAGCGTCGACAAAATTTGACAGCTAATGTATAAATATAGAATCTATATTTGGTCGGATTTTAAAAAATAATATTGAAAACAATTAGTGTTGATTATTGGCATGCAATAAATAAGTGTATAAAAATAGTATATAGTTTATTTATTGTTTTTATTTTATTTCAAAGTGGGTTTTTAACTTGGAAGTTATATTGATTAGTTAGAATGTTCATGAGTATCCCGTTTAGAACGTACAGATTTCCATCTAGAAAGTTCCACTAAGCTGCCCCAGGGTAGGGACCTAGTCTGATGGCCACACAACCTTGTACAGAAAACGTTTATCCGCTTAAACTTCCCAAGGTGCCAGACATGCGCCAGTCACGTGCCGGCAGTTGGCCATCTCGTTGGCCCTTGTATCCACTCGGCCATCAAGCCGGCCACGTCGCCTCATTAGCGCCGGTTGGTGTAGAAACCGGAAACCATTAAAGCCGGAGCCGTGTCTACAACCAGCCTTCATGTGAGGCCATTAAACCTTGACCGCCCCCTCTCCCCCTCCATCAACCCCCACCTCCCCACTCTCGCGGGATCCCCTCCCTCCTGCGGGACCTCCTCTAGTCCCCCTCGGTCTATTCTACTTCATCATTAGGAATCTAGAAACTTCCAGACCTCTGTGAGTGCGGCCCGGTAGTCGGACTTCCAGCAGAAACTTCTGGAATCTCCAGGTTCCCTATTCACCACGGGTCAGATACGGCTCTAAAAAATCATTACACGTCATTGCAGAGTTAAAACAAAAAGAGAAAAAAGAGAAGGAAAAATAAAGAAAAATGAAAGAAAAAAATGCTCTTTCGCTCACCCATTCAGTGTAGATTTTGGAGAGGTTTTAGGTTTATACGACTGGCGGATAGAACTTGTCTGGGTTAGAACTATCTTAACCTCCGGCGAATAGAACGTAATTTGTTGTATAAAGGTGTTTTCGTCTGGTGAATAGGACGTGTCTAGGGTACCAGGATGTTTCTGGCTGGCGAGTAGTTCAAGCGTGAGCTACTGAGATGTTTTTGTATGGCGAGTAGTACATGTGTGAGCTACTGAGATGTTTTTGTATGGCGAGTAGTACATGTGTGAGCTACTGAGATGTTTTTGTATGGCGAGTGGTACATGCGTGTGCTACTCGGATGTTTCTGGCTGGCGAGTAGCACATGCCTGTTCTACCACCAACTATCAGTGGAATGTCTTCGTTCCACGCGTCTTGGTGAGGTTCTTACTGTTGATAGTGGCTCAGCTTCACATCAGTATTATGCCGTTGTGAGCTTAAAATCTATCAATACACACTAGATAATGTGTTGATACACTTATATCGGTGTAGTTATAAATACAACTACAAAGTTTTATATATTTAGACCATAGGAATGTACATGCATCTTCATGCAATTGTGTATAAATAAATAAATAAATAATAAATTATATATATATATATATATATATATATATATATATATATATATATATATATATATATATATATATATATATATATATATATATATATATATAGTGAAGAGCAAGCGATCTTGAGACACAACCTGTTAACTCACCCCATCACACCCAGCCCCCCCCCCGCCTTAAGCCACTCACCACCAGAGTTATGCCATCTTGTGCTAGCCATACACAACCCCTCACGTCCATTAATTAGAGACTAGCCCACCCCACCCCTGCCTTCCTCCCTACCCCCCACCCGCCTTTGTCTGATCCCCCAGCCATCGTTGGGTTTAACCTTCCATTGATCTAAAGCTCTGGAAACGAGGGAAGGAGTGATTTACTGGCCTGGTCTGACCAGCTCACGTTTCAATAATTAAACACACGGTCCTCTCTTCACCCATTTATCACTCAGTCTATTTATACACAGGATGGTTCTAAGAAATATGTTGTTGTTGTTTTGTTTTTTAAAGAAGATTTATCGCCCTTTATCAGGAAGCTCTTGTGTAAGTGGGATTACAATAGTTTCAAGGATAGAATGAAAATCAGTTTTGTTGTTAGCTTTATATTTTATGACGTCATTAGTTGTAAGCGTGGATGTAATGATGTAACCGTTACACTCGTTAAAAATAGCGGAAATTGTTGCACAACACTCGAAATGGAAGATTACGAGATTAAAGCGATATGGAGTTTTTCTTTCTTTTTTGGCATAGATCTACAAATCCCCGAGAAAGCGTGAAGTTTTTTTTTTTACGGCCTTCCGGTGTGAGCATCGATGACGTCACGTGATGCATGTTTGGCGCGAATCCCGTTTGGCGCGCATCATACGAGTGGGTCAGCAGACGTTCGGATTGATCGGACCCCCGGTCGGGAACGACTCCGATCCGAAGGTCATTGAAGTGGAGGGTTATCGGAAACGTGAAAAAAAAACAAAAAAACAAGTCATCCCTATATCAACAACAGGTTTTTAAAAAAATCAAGCCAACATAATCTAATCAAATCTGCCAATATGATATAATCAGTCAAACATGTTTTACAAAACAAACCTGTTATTTCTGTCTTAGAAATCAGACAAAGTTATTTTTAAAAAAATTTATTCTAGCCATACTGTAAGTGGTGTAAGCTTCGAATTGTAGCTAAGATACTCAAGTACTCTGAAGTAATTATGTTAATTGATATTTTAATTTAATGACGAGCCACTGTACATATTATAGAAAAGCCCCCAACAATGTTCTGGTAATGTAAACACTACACCACGTTAAATATGTAGGACAAATACAAATACGTATTCTGATTACTAATTTGTTGCTAAAATAATATTTCCTCAACAACATAATCAACTATTACAACAAGTCATTACTTTTATTGTTAGTAATATTTTTTTTAAACTATCCTGATCATGCAGACAAGAAAATATAAATATATTGTGTAGAGATTCTCATTAAGCTAAATGTATTGATTAATGTTGTAGTGTAAAGGGGCATAACTTCCATTGATTAAGGTGCATCTATTGTGCCGTATTATTGTGTCAAGGGACATTACTCCCATTGATTAATATGAATATATTGTGCCGTGTTAAAGTGTAAAAGGGACATAACTCCCATTGATCAAAACCACTAACGATAACTCCGCAGTGTGTAGTAGTCCTCCACGCCAGCAATTGACAAGGGGGGTAATTATCACCCGGCTGTCGTGGCCCATCCACCACAACACAGTCGCGAAAGTCATTTCCGTTATGTCATAATTAACATATTTGACATTCCAAAGTACACAGCAAACATCTTGTCTGCAACTAAAGCAATACATATACCCCCTCCTCCCCCCCCCCCTTTTCCGATGATTGGAAGAACCATTAGTATTGTCTGTCTTCCTTCTTTTTTGCCTGTGCGAATCTGAAGTACCCTTTAGGAAAACGGAAATTTCCGTTTCCGAAGATTGTCTAAACATGAAAACATTGGGGAACAGTGCGCTTGTGTTTGTAGTTTCTACTGTATGTACACGTTACACAACAACCAAAATAGTTACAGGATGTAAGTGTGCTTTGTCTCTGTGTAGCTCTGTGTGTTCGTTCCTTGTTCTGGAATAATACGGGAAAAACATAGTTGCCTTAGTATTTAGATGTCTCGCTACCTACTCCATACTGTATCTCTCTTTTTCACATGAAAATATTAGAGCTCTATGCACAGTGTGAGACTGCACCCAAAAGCACCATGCGTATTAATGGCCCCATTAGCCACTTACAAATAGACAGTTTCCCTTGGAAAATTTGGTGTTACATTAGCATAGGGGGCCGATAATAATTATCACATCCTACTTTTTCTTCGTCTGTTCCATTAAGAAGTTAAGAAATCGACTCGTTAAGTTTAGAAATCACCTCGTTAAGTTAAGATATCGACTCGTTAACCTATTGTCTTTAATGAGTAAAACACACCATGACCACACACACGTGAAGCACACCATAACTACACACAACCAGATCAAGTACTCATCATGCCCATAAATATTTAATCGTGTTTCTCTCAATTGAAACTGTACGACTCGCATCGTCCATATTAATCAATACCCCCACCCCCCCCTCCCTCCCCGTCCTTCTTTTCTTCTATAGACTAGACGATACTTTTTTTTATTAAATCTTAACAGATAACCAAAAACTTGAATGAAAACATAAAGATCAACGAAACGAATCTGATTCAGTTTCTTTTAATATGTAAACACGGGCTATTCCTGTGTATCTTCTTTATTTAACATTAAAATCACATCTAGAGATACGTGATCTAATTCTAGACGCTCTGATACGGCCGAGTCACTTTTAATCTTTTTCCACTTTGGGCAAGGTTCAGGAAAGAAATAAAAAAAAATAAAAAATCTTGATTCCTGAAAGACGCCCCCTCCTCCCACTACCACCCCCACACCCCACACACTTAGTCTCTCACAGCAAGGCGTCCTTGAACTTGGCGTAGTACCTCCCCCAGCACACATGCCCCCGACGTCCATGGTAATTAGTTTCCTAATTATTTTTATCCGAAGCGTTTGTTAATGCCCCGGGCCGGACTATTTAGTAGCGTGATTACTGGTAGACCAAAAATTGTACCTCGTACACGTCAGTACATAAAACGAGATTGCTGATACAGTAGATATTGTACCCAGTCCACGTCAGTACATAAAATGGTTTTGAGTATCTACTGTGATGAAAAAATAGCTACTCTAACGAAGACCTATTTTTGTGGATGAGTACTGACCTGTTAAATAATGCGTGTGAGTAATCAGTTTGATGGTTTCGTTTTTTTTATTTTTGAAGTGGGGGATGGGGGGGTGTATGAATGGCAAGGATATTTCTATTTTATTGAAAACAAAACATAACACATATCAATAGTCTACGTATTATTCGATTGGCTGAAATACCTGAAATACCCCCCCCCCCCCCCTTCCTTCCGCCGCATGTCCACGTTGTAAGATCTCAACTAATCTAAAAGTTTTACTTATCATCAGTTGTGTAGATCACTTGCTGTTTCTTCTCCGTGCACACACGCCTGAGAAGCGACGCGTCATCACCTGTGGAAGACATTCTTGCAGGCTGCTAGGCTCACAACAATGCGCGGTCATTAGGCTAGCCCGCCCCCACTAGACTTTAGGCTAACCCGCCCCCAATAGACATTAGGCTAGCCCGCCCCCAATAAATATTAGCCTAGGTTGTCTAAATTGTACATCAAGGTCTTAGACCGTCTCTGAACGTAACCTTGGCCTAGTTCTGTTGTAATACAAATCAACTTTGGTGCTATTACAATGTGCAAAACCTTAGCCGAGCCTGGCTACATGACATTAGTCTACCCCCCCCCCCCTCCCATCAATACAGCCTTTATATTATACACACTGTTTCTCTAGGAATGAAACGATACTTAGTCTAGTCCCATTCAATACATAAAGCACAATCCTTACAATATACACACTACTAGTATACACACGATAGTTTACTTAGCCTTAGTCTGGTACCCCTACAATACACATTAGCATATACCCCTCCAAACTACACATTAGTATTCGACTTGGTTCCTGTCGATAAAACCAACACTCACACACACACGCACACACACACACACACACCACACACACACACACACATACACGTTCCCTGGCTGCAGTGGATCGTGTTAAGTTATTGGCAAAACATAATTAAATCTATGCAAATGATGTACTTTAATTCCTTTGGAGCTTCAATCTGATTGCTCAGCCGTACAAATAGACGCTACGCCAGATTAAAGGGAAATAATTCACGGCATTTCTCCAGCGACATATTATTGAATGGGATTTCAACAGTCCTCTTGATACCAATCTTGAGATATTTTCTTTTTAAGTTTTCAAGATTTGAAATGACCTTGCAGTATCTTTAAAAAAATTATAGTGCATCTATTTAAGTTAAATGGAGGAACATGTAAGGCGAATGTTGTTTTGTCGATGATTTCTAGAGCGTCGATTTAGTAAAACTACCTCCCCTACCTCCCTCCAGTAAAACCAACCCCCTACCTCACTTCAGTAAAACCACCTCCCCTCCTCCCTCGAGTAAAACCACCTCCCCTCCTCCCCTCCAGTAAAACCACCTCCCCTCCTCCCTCGAGTAAAACCACCTCCCCTCCTCCCTCCAGTAAAACCACCTCCCCTCCTCCCTCCAGTAAAACCACCTCCCAGACCCTCAATCAATGAAGAGGAACAAAACCCTGGAACCAGAAATAGCAAGGGGGAGAGTACCCAGGTGATTCTGTACACCTTATCAAGCCAGGTGTAGACGGTGGGGATGTAGGGGGGAGGGGGGGGGTGCTATGGCTAATGGTGTGTCCATAAAACATAATAGTCGGCTCCACTATGGGGAACACACGCATTGGCCCAGTGGCGTCTATCACAGGGAGTCTCCATTTACCTCCCCCTTATCTCCGCCCACAGCATGAAAGAAAAAAAATATCTGAAGGTTATCTCCCATGAAAGTACAGTTCTCTCCCCTTTTTGACTTCTCCGTGGCTTAAAAATGAAGCTAGGCGTAACGCAGTTACGACAGGGGAAAAAAAAATAATAACACGATAAACTCATGTCTATAAATGATTCATACTTTTCGTGGGCGCGTCTTGCAAAGATTTCGTCGTAAGTCTAAGAAAATATATTTTTCTTTTTTTTTTAATATATGAATTTATGGGTGTTATTTTTTTTTTAATTTGTAGTACCACATACAAAACACATTTGAATAACTCTATCTTTAGCTGAAATTAATAAAGTAGTAGCCTTAACTATACAAGCTAAGTTACAGAAATATAAACTTTAACATTTGACTCATTCGACAAAAGGTTTTGATCGTGAAGATAAAAACGCATTCAAATACAAAATTAAAATAACAATAGCACATACGGAGATTTGTTTATTTTTTCGTCTAAATTCATTTTTAAAAAACCCACAACTTCAGTTACTTAAATAACTTCCGATAGATCTAAACTAATTTTCTAGCATCTTTATCTGATAAGAGCATTAAACCATACTTTTACTCTTATCAACTTTTCATCGGATTTTGTTTTTCACTCTATTGAGGAAAAATATTCCCATGATTGCAAAGCACTGATGCGACGAGTCTATGAACTTGCAACCCCCTGTTGTGTTGAAGTGGTTAATCCCGGCCGGCGATACCATCTTCAACGACGGAATAATTTGTGTCGAGAGTAGCGTGTATTGCGAAAAACTTTTTTTGTTTATGGATATTTTTCATCGTGTGCGTTCAAAAGAAAAGAAAACTTTTTTTATATTGAGATTTACATATTGTTATGTTATGATTCTTTAGACCATTTACATTTTGAAGAAAATGTCAAACGATAATCGTTATACGCCATTATTTCTTCGTCGGAAATTATTCCGATCTGAATGGGGACTCTTCCGGTCAACGATTTTATAAATCTGAATTTAATTAAGATAAAAAAAAAATGATTTCCCCCCAAAAAAATAAAAATAAAATAAAAACGAGGATGGTCGAGGTGGGTAGCGCGAGAGAGGAATGTACAATATATCTGGGATCAAATCTAGCTCGCTATCGCTTGACGCCCTAAGCCATCTCTCTCTAGCCTTAGACTTTTTCTTTTAGTTGGTACCATAATAGCAAGAAATATTTTGTTCCTCTGGCCCTATGTGCGGAAACATTTTCATTTTAAAATGTTTTCTTCCGGGTGACCGATATATAAAAAAAAGGGGGGGAGGGGAGGGGGGTGGAGGGGATGAAATAAGAAACGCTAAACCAATGTATAGCTTATCTTCATTACCAAAGGGGCATAACTCCTGTTATCAGTGATGATGGCCTGATGTCTCACTATAACTAGTCAGGGAGAACTTGTGGTGTAACAGCATCTGCAAACGTTTCCTACAAGGAAAGACCAGAAAAAAACAACAGTTACTATCGTTTTATTTTAAAGCTAGATTATTTTTTAACTTCATTTCGATATACGTTTTTCGTATCTCTACCAAGAATACAGAGTTCTTAAGCTTGGAACTTCTTAAACTTTTGGTCAAAAACTTTTTTGAACCAATTGAATTGCCTTGGATTTCTCAACACCTTCGCCTTCAATTCCTGGAGATACAACCGTGGCTTTTTCAAAGACCAAAAAGTATTTCCGACTGGAAAAATTAGCCGGTTTATAACTACAATATATCGGCTTCGCGATTACAGCTCCGAAATTCTACAGCTACAATATATCGGCTTCACGATTACAGCTCCGAAATTCTACAGCTACAATATATCGGCTTCACGATTACAGCTCCGAAATTCTACAGCTACAATATATCGGCTTCACGATTACAGCTCCGAAATTCTACAGCTACAATATATCGGCTTCACGATTACAGCTCCGAAATTCTACAGCTACAATATATCGGCTTCACGATTACAGCTCCGAAATTCTACAGCTACAATATATCGGCTTCACGATTACAGCTCCGAAATTCTACAGCTACAATATATCGGCTTCACGATTACAGCTCCGAAATTCTACAGCTACAATATATCGGCTTCACGATTACAGCTCCAAAATTCCAGCTCTAAGACTCCGGCTCCAAAACATTTCGGCGCCGCGGCCCAGATCTATTACATTCTCTTACGGACCTACCCTCTTACCCCCACCATCTCAACTTTAACCCCGACCCCCTAAAACCCCCACCCCGTCTTCCACTCCCCACCCCGTCTTCCACTCCCCACACAGACAAGAAATAAAACCTGAACCTTGAGAAGACTTTAGAGTGAAGATATCGCCTGGGACGCGTCAATCAGGACCCGATAGACCCTTCCCCTCACAACTTAACCCCACCCCCACCCCTAGTCTAACTCACCTCCACCCCCACCCCTAGCCTAACTCACCTCCACTTAAAACACAGCCCGTTAATTGGGGTGGACACATGTACTCGAGCTGTCAAAAACTGGAGGTGGGGTGGGAGGGTGATGTAGTCATAACGACATGCTTAGCATAGCCAGACCCAAGTTACAACTCCCCGGATACACCCCTCTTATGATTGGAACACCTACCTGGTTGAGATAATCTCCCTTTTAGAATGGGTGGTCGTTCTTTTTTCTATCGTGGAGGATCTGATGAAAATACTTCAAATACAAATAGTTAAAAATAAATAACTTGAACAAATGATTCATAAATAAAGGATCAACTGAAACGGAAATATATATATATATATATATATATATATATATATATATATATATATATATATATATATATATATATATATATACTAAACAACATGTATAAAATGTATTGTGAAATAGTTTTTGACATCAACAAACCCAGTTATTTTAAGGCTGCCCCACTTTTTATCCCACAGATTCAGATCGGCGCATAGCTCTGTCAAGGGCGTTAACCCAGCGGGCTCTCCGCCTCCTCCAGGACCCCACCGAGGTGACGTTCCTGAGCTCGGTCCGGCAGGAAGTGGGCAACACAGGCACCCTCTTGGCTTTCGCTTCAGACACCAACAGGTAAGCTGATTACATTTCTTACATGGTATGTAATTTACCATTGGTAAACTGCAAACGCTTCTTACAAGACTGGTAAACTGCTTGCTTGCTAGTTTTTCGTTTCAAATCGGTTCTTTACCGTTTGTAAAAAAGTAAATTTTTTAAATTGTTTCCCTTACCTCCAACTTCTAACAAAACCACCTCTAACAGTTGTTTACCTTACCTCCAACTTCTAACAAAACCACCTCTAACAGTTGTTTACCTTACCTCCAACTTCTAACAAAACCACCTCTAACAGTTGTTTCCATTACCTTCAACTTCTAACAAAACCACCTCTAAGAGTTGTTTCTCTTACATCCAACTTCTAACAAAACCACCTCTGACAGTTGTTTACCTTACCTCCAACTTCTAACAAAACCACCTCTGACAGTTGTTTACCTTACCTCCAACTTCTAACAAAACCACCTCTAACACTTGTTTCCCTTACCAACTGCATGTAAGTTGTTTAAACTTTACTGTCATACCACCTAGCTACTCGGTCGATTTGTTCCCAGCTATTTTTAAAGTCAAATTACAATTTTCTGAGCGAAGATGGCCTTACACTTGTCAAAGAGAAATATAATATTCCAGTTAATTTTCTTTCAAGTTGTGGAAAGAATGAGAAAATTACGATGAAGAATTGTGATGCCAAGAACTGTCTGACAATTCAAACTATGTTAATGAACTGATTAGAACAGCATCATACATTTAGCTTGAAAAATAATTTGATTGAAGTTAATTAAACAACAAATTCTTTTTTTTTTTATTAGTGAGTTGCCGTATATACCATTCTTAAAAGAGTCAGTTTGCCTTTTTTAAATGAGTAACAGTTTTATACCAATTAAATTAATAACTGTTAAATATTCCTTTGTTAAATTACTTTTTTCCTTAACAATCTAAACATTCTCGATGACGTTTTCAAAATAAATCATAAGCTATTTATTCCTCTTTAAGTAGACGCTTTGTTTCTGCCATTGTTTTCTTTTTAATCTCTATGTTTCCTATAATGACCTAATTCAGAATTCCCCTCACGAACTCTGTATTTCTATCACATGGGACCCGTGCTTGTTTTCCCCTTATGACTACTCACTCCTGTCATACGGGCACTCTTCCTGCTTGCAAGTTTTCATGTTATAACTCTATTCTTTTCTGTCATACTTGTGCCCTATATATTTCCACGTCTACCCCTTACAACTCTACTCCCTCCTGCCATTCTTGTCCCCTATAGAATTCTACGACTTCCCCTTACAACTACCTCCTACCATATTTGTACCAGAGGCGTAGCGACCCCTCCCGGCGCCAGGGGACAAACTTTCAATTTGGCGCCCCCCCCCCCCCCATATATTTTTTTTATATTTATAATTCAAAATAGCAGCTAAAATGAGCTTATTTTGGCACCCCTATGGTCGGCGCCTGGGGACATATGTACGCCCCTCCCACCCCCCACCCCCTTCGCTACGCCTCTGATTTGTACCCGCCATATTTGCACGTTCTCTACTCACTCCATGTTTTGACCTCCTGTCGCAGGTTCCTGGAGATAGAGAGCAATGGCCACCGGAACGAGCTCCGATTCCACTACACACACAACTCCCAGGTTCAACTGGAAACATTCCCCTACAGACTGGCCGACGGCAAGTGGCACAAGCTGGCCGTCTCGCTGGCCGGAGATCAAATCTCGGTCTTCGTCGACTGCAACAGGATATACCAGCGTGTGATTCCTACCTCTGACCGCACGGCGAGTGGGCCCTTGACCTTGTATATTGGTCAGCGTAACGGTCAACTGGCTTTATTCAGGGTGAGTAGGTTGGATCCGTTGTTTTTTTTTATGGATATGCGATATTTGTCTACACTAAAACGAGATGTTTTAACTTTGTTCAGCTTTAAAGTACACGATAAATATTTTTGGATTGTTTAAAACATCAACGAAAACGGTCATGATTTTAACTAATGATTGTTGATATACCTGACTAGTATCTACAGTTAAAACTACCCAAATAACCCGTGCCTTAGTTTTTTTAGAAACCGGTTATGCTGCATAGGGCTTCCAAAAGAAAAAAAAAACAAAAAGAAAACACCCGTACCTCACGCTACGACGGATACAAAGCTTAGAATAAACTAACTGACCCCCCCTCCCCACCATCTTACCCCCCTCCCACACACACACACACACAATGGAACTACAAATCCTATGCCAAGTAAAGACCCCGTGGTGTATGCAAGCAAATCTTGAACCCTATCAACCACAAAAAATTACAACATTTAAAGCTAGTTTACGAACATGAAGAATAAATTCCCACACTTCATTGAGAGTTCTAGGCTGTTTCTTCTCAACACATTTAAAAAAAAAAAAAAAACCTCATATATCGCCTCGGCCCGTGGGGAACGAAGCGAGACGACATTTTCCTACTGTACGTCAAGCGGATGTCTTTATATCTCCCTCAAGAGTTAGACATCCCGGCAAATGTATGAAGTCGATCAACTGGAGAAAATACGAGGGATATTACGCTCCGTCTACTCGATGCGGCTCTCGTGTCTATAGAGTTAAGAATCGTAGGAAGTTAAGGTTAAGGTCAGGCAGGGATTATTAAGGTCGATATCAAGATAGTCTTGGCGTGCTGTGTGAAAACGTGCTTTGTGACAGTTGTATTCTTTGGCTTCTTCAAATATTTACATTAGTATAGAATAGACTGTTATTAACAGTTTGAGAATACTTTGATGAAAAACGATCGTAGAAAATAGAATTATTTAAAGTATTTAATATTCATCTAATCCTATTTATCTAGGATAATATTGTATTAGTATAATATATTTAAAACATTAAGATTACTTTAGTTCTAAAGCTACTTCTAAAAACACCTCGTGGTAGAAGATGTTTTATTGGACGAACGAGTACAGTTTACGAAACAACAAATCGCTAAGTAGGATATCATCGAGATGTGCGTGCTCCGTTTGTACCGGACATGTAGCGTACCTACCTTTTTAGTCACGTGCAAATTATAACTGTACCGTGCTGTACCCTGCTGTACCGTGTTCAGCTGCACCACCCACAGGGACCCATACCATTTTAGCCCCTTCCCAAACACGACTGTACCCTACTGTACCGCGTTGGACCGTGTTGGATCGTCCCACCCCAATCGTTACATTAGCTCCTGTTTTAGCAACTAACTACACCCTACTGTACAATATAGTAGTCTTGTATCGCTGTACCACCCTATGTCACCACCCCCTACAACTTTGCCCCCCACCTACACACTACTGTACTAAACAGTACTGTGTTGTACCGTCTTGCACCACCCCACTCAGCCCACCCCCACCCCACACAATTTAGCCCTTACCCCCTCCCTTACACACTATTTTACTTATAATATCGTAATATATCGTGATGTATCATCTTGTACCACCCCACCCCCACATCCCCACCCCCACATCTTTACCCCCCTACCTATACACCAATGTACCTTACAGTAGTACTGTCAAGTACCGTCTTGTACCACCCCACCCCCCCCCCCCAAATCCCCACCCCACACATCTTACCCCCCCCTACCTACCTACACACGTGCCAAAACAATTTGGCAATGTTTGAGTCATCCCTCATCTTTTATTTTTAGACGTGCTCACGTTCATGTTCAAATATGAAACAATTGCTACGTTTAAAAAAAAAAACAATGAGCCATCATTTGCACGTGAATTGGTCCACGCCACTCACTGAATAGAGGCGTTGCTAGGCTACGAGGTGATAATGGGGGAAGGATCGTGTTAAAATCGTCATGCTACTATCTGTGTACGACGAAAATTACCTGTAGTGTAAAATAATTGACGGCTGTTTTAACTCGGTTCAGCTTTAAAGTACACGTGAAATACTTTTTTAACTTTTTAAAATATCAACGAAAATGGTAATGATTGTAGCTAATGATTGTTGATATATCTAACTAGTATCTAGAAAAACATGTACAGTTGAATCTAGCCTTCCAACATTTTATGTTTTTAAATTCAAATTTAGCTGAAAATCCCATTTGTAACAGGCTAATGTAAAACATTACAGGCGCATTTTGAGGACTACTAAAACACAGAATTGCCCAGCCCCAGAAATAAACTGAAATCATAATTTTGAATTCTCAAGACAAGAGTAGAATATAACGTTTCCATTTTGTTGTAAAACTCTATTAAGTTAACACTGGCGTAATTTATAATATAATAATATAGCATATGAATTATTCGAGGTACTATAAATACATTTTGCTTTGCTGTTTATTTATCTAAATAAAACTAAACAAGAATACGTATACAGTGTATTAAGTAAGCGTTTAACGGGATAGCCTATAATAAACATATACATACAAAAGTTTAGGGGCGTGTACCGTATTAAACCTAAAAAAGGGTTCTCCGTCAAAGCAAAAAACAAAAAACCTAATGAAAACCATGCTCTAATGTTGCGGCTAGCATTTAACGACCCCAACAATCAAACTTTTAAAAAAAAGTCTATTAACAATCATGCTACTAGGTAGAGGCTAGCATTTAATGACCCCAGCAATCAAACCTAAAAACAAACCTAAAAACAAGAATAAATTTTAAAAACCATGCTCCTAGGGTCGAGGCTAACAGTTAACAACCCCAGCAATCAAACCTAAAAACAAACCTAAAAACAAGTCTGTCAACCCCTTTAAAAAACCTTAAAACCATGCTACTAGGTCGAGGCTAGCTTGTTACACAGCAAGTAATCAATCAACAAGGCTGAAAAAACGCCAACCGCCGAGCTAAAACGTTAGCTCGCAGTGGAGTGCTCGTCTTCCAAGTGAGGTCAGAATGTCGCAACTCTTCAGGGGGGGGGGGGGTATTGATATTTTGACTGGGATGTGCAGTCATTCCTACAAGTTGGTATCCTGGGAGAGATTCACTTCAAATAGGTGGCTTTGTTATGTTGTGTATGTGCGTATGTAAGTGTCGGTGTGTTTGTCTGTGCGTGTGTGTCTGAGTGTATTTTCAATAACCAATAAACAGGCTTTGTCACAAAAGTCATCAATATAAATTATCGTGTTTGGAAGTCGTTGAAAAAAAGTTTCAGAAAAAAAAGTGTATTAAAGCAAAAATTTTAAAATGTACATTTTCAAATTGACAGGGGGCGCTGCAAGATGTGAAGATAGTGACACAATCACACGGGTACTTGTTGCAGTGTTCTCCACAAGATACAGGTCAGTTCTCGGCACTTTTGCTTGGCACTTTTGTTCTAAAATTGTGGTCCAATTGATACACTATAGAACACTACTTTTGTTAAAGAAAGTATATATTTTCATGTCCAGAATAATCAATAAATGACCATGTTGAATGTAGTTTACACACTGATGTTTACTAAAATGGTAAAGGTACCATTAGCTTGATCATATCTGTTTGGATTAAATTGAATGTTGCTACTTGTTCCAGAGTGTGCGACATGTGGCAAGTTCCAGGATCTGGAACAACGGGTCAAGGAGATGTCGCTGATGTACACAGAGCTTAAGCAGAAGGTGAGTTATCACAAACTTTTTTTTCAAACTTGTGTTGCAAACTTTGTCCCAAAGTTTTTTCTCAAGCTTTTGTCCCAAACTTGTGTTGCAAACTTTTGGGCCAAACTTTTGTCTTTAACTTTTGTCCCTAACTTTTGTACCAAACATTTAACCCAAACTTTTGTCCCAAACTTTTGTCCCTAACTTTTGTCCCTAACTTTTGTACCAAACTTTTGTCCTGAACTTTTGTCCCAGTTTTTATAAACACTACATACTGTATACATTACCCCCAAGGTCGATAAAGACTATATCTTGTCTATGCATTGTCCAAATTATTACCTTGCAATTATCAGTTCTTTAATCTAGTCAGCTAACTTAACCTTGTGAAAATAAGTTTAGCATAGACAGAAACCAAAAATACTCCTAGAACTAGTAGATCGAACCGGGAATCTCATTAAGCAGAGAGTTCGAATCCAAGCCATATAGTTTCACCCCCCCCCATGTATTCCCCACACCAGCTAGAGGTGTGGAGTGTGGGAGGTGATGAACCAACGGTGTGTGTTGTCGCTGTAAAATTCATCAAGCCTCTAAGATTACCCACCCTTCGTTCCTCTAATTCAGCATCAGCAAGTAACGCTATTAAATACTTCTACAAACAACTAACGCTCCGCCTCGATCAAGACATTTTGTTTTATACTTAACGACACTAAGAAATTGAAAACAATCTTGTACTCATCCCATTTACAATAAGTGTTCTGAAAGAAGATTTTTTTTTTCCTCTATTCTCCTTGACCCCGCTGAATATAATGAAATTTACTCCGTTCTTTTGATACGTTCGCTGCTAAGTATTAGTCGACCACCTAGAGAGGCTTTGTCTTTGAACTCATTGTGCAAGGGATATGGGGATGGTGCATTAGCTGCTTGGCTGGCTGCCCAGATGAGGAAAGCAAGTCATTTGTCGATAATAAGTTAGATGCATCGCGCCTGTACCTCGGCTTAGTAGAGTTTTGTTGTTTTTAATGTCGGAGCAAAATGTGATGCTAATTGTTAGTTTGTGAGGTTGGGTTACGCCGAGCAAATCATCAACACTAGGAAAATCTATAGCGAGATCGTGACTACATAGATTGTTTCGTGGTATCGAAAACAGTCAATCCCAATTTTTAAAATCGTGTTTAACTTGGATTTTTTTTATGAAGAAACAAACTGCGTTCCTATTTATAGCTAGATCGTTAAAAGCTGAAGACCTTATACACTTAAGTAGCTAGACTGAAATGTTTTTTTTAATAAAACTAAGTACCTTGATTTTTCATGCTTAACTACAAGTTCAATGTTTGTATCGAACTCATTCATGTGTGAAATAGAACTTAATTTTCTGATCTCTCTTACCCGCATATAATATATGTCCCAACCACCCACATATAACATGTCCCAACCACCCACATATAATATATGTCACAACCACCCACATATAACACCCCCGACTCTCTTACACAGCTGATGAAAGCCGAAGAGCGGTTGTCTGGCCTGGAACAGTGCGAATGTTTAAAATATTGTCACGTCAACGGCACACAGAGGCAGGACGGTGAGACGTGGAAGAAAGATACCTGCAACAGGTGTATGTGTAAGGTGAGTCTGCTCTAACTTACCCAAGACTTGAAAGAAACCAGGTTCAAAACCCAGTTAGACATGGCTCATGGTTACCGTGTATTTAAGCTTTATTGTTTAATTTTTTTTTTTAAACTGCAAATGTGCGTGGTGCAAAATCAATTAAAGTTAATGAATTCCAAAAAAAGTAACTCTCTAGATAAAGGGACAGTGTGGTCGAATGCTAGAGCGTTTGGCTGCTAGCCCGAAGGTCTCGAGTTCGGATCTCGATTCGGACTTGTGATAGTAGGACCTCACTCAGTCCACCCAGCTCTAATGGGTAGTTGACTTACGTTAGAGAAAGTAAAGGTGGCTGGGCATAGTGCTGACCACAGTACCCCTTCATATGCCGAAGTAAAAAAAAAAACATGAAATCTACTTCATAATGGACGACATTTGTTATGCTTTCGTGTTTAAATTTTAAAAATTTTATTTTTATTTTTCCTATACAGTTAATCAGTGTAAACGCAATCGCATCTAATGTTGTATTATCGACCCACACTCTTGCCCTAAAGCTTTCTCGTGTACGGAAGCGTCTTGTTAAACAGCTCTCCTTAAAACTCCTCTAAAGGTAGCGCATTAGACCTTCTATTTCTCCCTCAGTTATCCTCCCCATGCAACGTCGAATGGCCATGACATAGCTGTTATTTTAACGAATTAAAAATAATACCCCGGGCGTATTTAATAAAAAATGAAATCCATTTATCACCGGTTAAAATTAAACAAATTCTTTGTTGAAAACGGATGAATCAACAAACCGGAGGGTTCATACCGGGAGAGATTAAACAAACAGACCAAAGCATCGAAATAAAATACAAGATATCCGTCAGGTTCCAGACATCTAAATGTACACACGGGGTGTCTTGAACAGACAGACGTCAAAACAAGACATTCTGTCTCTGTGGGGCTGTTGTCCCACTTGTGTCTGGGGAGGGAGAGTGGGACGGGGCGTCCAAACCGGCGGACCTGCAAGACGCATGCAAGTGTGCGCTTGTTGTGTCTTCAGACAGTCCCTGTCTGCGGGTCGTGTCTCGGCATTTTGGGGGTTGCTGCATTGTCTCACGAGAGAGGTGCTCACACTACACCTGGTATTTCGGGAAACTCCGGAACTGTAGCCCCAACAAGATTAGTTTTTGTTCGACGTCTTATTTTAGATTTTGAAATCTATTTATAGACCCTGGGGATTTCCGCAAATAAGTAACTTGCGAGATGAGGTGTTAACAATAGTTTTGTGATAAACAAAAAAAAAAACATAAAAAAGAACGTATTTAAATTCACAGCTTTATATCTGATATTTTGAATTAAATTTCTGTCGAAAAAGAATATTGTATAATCGTTGTATAAGAAAATACAATTTCAAAATATTTAAAGTCTAATTTTAAGTCCCGGACTCGAGTCCCTAAGACCTCACTGAGTCCACCCAGCTCTGGTGGGTACCCGACTCTAGCCTTGAAAAGTAAAATACACCCGGGTCTAGTGCTGACCACATACTTCATTCACATGGCGATGTAGCATAAATGCATCAACTCTACTTCACCTGCTATTCTCGCCGTCTGCCCTATTAGGGTAAACTAACTGCCCATTATTTAAAAGAAAAATTCAAACGTCTTAGTCCATAGAGCGTGCATTACCTTTAAAGAAATAAATGAACCCTAACTTAAAAAACCTTCAAAGAAGTAAATGAACGCTTACTTTAAAAAAAACCTGCACCGAAATAAATGAACCCTCACTTCAAAACAAAAATGAAAACTACGGCGTTTAAAAAAAAAAAAAACTTGAACGGACCGCACACGGCCCGCGGGACACCCACTGGGCGAACACTGACGTAGATCGCCCATCTCACGGCCACCGTCACGTCAAACAACGGTAACTTCCCTTGGCTTGAGCCGCGACCCCAAGAACGCAACATCTCCGTCATCCATCTCCCCCCCCCCCCCACACACACACTTTCCGCACCCCCCCCCCTCCACTCACCCCCCCCCCTTCTCCAAGGATCCGTGCTCACGATTCTACGAGCTCACACCTGTCTGCAGTTCATCATCCCCCCTCCCAGGTCTCTGTTGTCTTGTGCCACCCCTACCCTTCTCCATCACACCTCAACTGATACATCACCCCTTTTACACTCCTCGTGTGAGTTTTTTTTTCTCTTGTAAATTTTCATGTAAAAAATAATCTACAAACATGTTTTTTTTTTTCTAAACTAACATGTTTAAACTAGTTTTATGTTTACACCTAGATTTAATTATTTTTTTTCTTAAAAAAAAGTCCACCCTAAAAAGAAACGGTATGCAAGTATGAGCTCAAATAATTAACCGACTAATTAAGCGGCCCGTCGTCATCTCAATGATCTACACGCAGCATCATGCGTCGAGCTAGACGATATGCACCTCGCTCTGGTCTCGTTAAAAATTTATTTCAGACGACATTTTTTTTTTTTACATCACAAGCCAGTTGAACTGGAATCCCCTACCCCCACAACTGGAATTCTCCCCCCCCCCCCCCCGAGTCTACCTGTGTGTCTATGAAGACGTCCACCCCCCTTCCTCCCCCCCCCCCCCCCCGAGTCTACCTGTGTCTATGAAGACGCCCCCACCCCCGCCAGGCGGAGCAACGGCTCTGGTACCGTTGTCACGTGACCCAGGTAGAGGGTCGCGTTTTCTACCCGCGGCTCCTGGAGGCCATTAAATCAAACCCTACCCCCCCCCTAGGCAACCCATCCCCCACCCTCCACCGAGCTTGACCTCACCCTTATATTTTCTGCTGATGCGACGCTCAGCCTAAGGTGGTCTGAACACACACACCCACACTCACCACACACACTCACTCACGAAATTCAAACAATCCCCCCTCACCACCCCCCCCCCCCCCCCACACCCCCCCCCCCCCTTCCCATTGTGATGATGTACGTCTGCGTGAGTTTATAGTTTTAAAAGAGTTGCAAAGGAAATGGGTGGATTTTTTTTTTTTAAATTTTTATTTTTACTGTATGACTCAGATTTGGGTATTCATTGTTTACAGGTGGTTGCTAGGGTTGCAGGTGGTTGCTGGGAAGGGGGGGTCGGTAATTTTTTTTTTTTTTTAATCCGGCCTCAGAGAATATTTTTTTTTTAACTTCATCTGCTATTGGAGGCGACGGGTCATAGAAAGACCAAAATGAGTTGTTAAATACAGATAGAACTGAACGAGGCTTAATTAAACTGGAATGCAAAGGGTGGTTGTGGGAGGGAGGGGGGGGGGGTTGAAAACCAGGTCGTTGCCCGTCTTTTTTGGAGGAGCATTAAATTGAACCAATTAACAACGTTTTCGCCGTCTTTAATGAGTTTTTTTCTCTCTCTTTCGACTCAATGAATGACTCAGATTGCCATAAAACATCATGGTCAACATCGGTCGATACATGCCTCAACATGCATGCCCCCCTCATACCCCATCCCCTCATAAAAAACCGCCTCCAATCCACCATGAATGGAAAGGGGAGGGGGGAATGGAAATCGGGTTTAAAAAAAATTCATTTTTTTTTTCGTTCTTCCCGTTTCTGTTGTATAACAGGTTGAAAAGAAAACTGTTCTGTTGTTTTTTTACTACCGTGTTTAAGACAATGGGGAAATGACATGCAGTTCTTTAAATCCTGTTTTTTGGACTTTGATGTTGTGGTTTTTTTTATTTTTATCAAAGTTTACAACCTGCGTGGGTAACACACGCTCCGGGGGGGGGGGGGGGGGGGCGCAGAGAAATATCACAGTTTAAAAAACAAAATGGCGGGCGGATGACTAATAGAGATGACGTCAGGGTCTAAGATAGACAATGGGTTATTAATAGCTGACACCAAACAACATATGTGGATTTTATTTGGTGGGTGGACGTTAACTGTTGAGTTGGTTTTGTATGTCGTGGTGTGGTCGGGTATTTCAGTAGCAGCTTCTTCAATGTCGTATTTCCATTTTATGTTTTTAAAAAGGGGGCGGGGGAATTTTTTATACCTGTGTCCGATAATAGAATCGTCTTTTAAAAAAGGGGTGTTAGGTTAGTTAACTTAATACACATATGGCATGCTAATGTCAATGCTAACCTTATCCCTAACCCCCAAACCCTAGTCCTACCATACGCCTAACCCTAATTTCTAACCTTAAAACTAGTCGAGATTACAATAATACTAACAACCTAACACACCTATTTTTGGAAGAGTCTATTATCGGACATCGGTATTCTCAACAATCCTATTTGGATAGTCGAATGAATGATACACTTGATGAACATACAAAAAACAGATTTTAAAAAAAATTCTAGGTATTAATTTCAGAAAGATACCAGAAAAATCTTATTATTTTATTATTATTATAGTACTTTACTTCATTGTGCTTTACCGGTTTTAATATGCAACACAAATTGTTTTGGCGGCCAAAGATTTCGAAGTTAAACCAAAAAACAAAAATTCCTGCTTGTAGATCAATCTAGTAATAATTTGATTGTTTCCATCCCCAGAATGGTACAGTAGAGTGTGTCCACGAGGAATGTCCAAAACTTGACTGCACAAATCCAATTACTGTTGACGGAGAGTGCTGTCCTGTTTGCCCAAGTAAGTTCACCTATTCCCTTGTACACGTAATAACTGCCATACTAACTTAACTCCATATATTTAGTTGTATTGACAGATACTATATTTAGAAGGATAATGTTGAGGTTTAGTTTTTAAGTAAGGCCAAAGGTCAAGGCTATGAGTTATACGCTTGGAACGGGTACCGAGAAGTTTGGTATACTAGTCGGCATTGTTATGCTTAGGTTTAGTGAGTGATAGTTTTAGTGAGTGATAGGTTTAGTGGGCGATAGGTTTAGTGAGTGATAGGTTTAGTGAGAGATAGGTCTAGTGGGTGATAGGTTTAGTGAGTGATAGGTTTAGTGAGAGATAGGTTTAGTGGGCGATAGGTTTAGTGAGTGATAGGTTTAGTGAGAGATAGGTCTAGTGGGTGATAGGTTTAGTGAGTGATAGGTTTAGTGAGAGATAGGTTTAGTGAGAGATAGGTTTAGTGAGTGATAGGTTTAGTGGGTGATAGGTTTAGTGAGTGATAGGTTTAGTGAATGATAGGTTTAGTGAGTGATAGGTTTAGTGAATGATAGGTTTAGTGAGTGATAGGTTTAGTGAGTGACAGGTCTAGGAGTGATAGGTTTAGTGAATGATAGGTTTAGTGAGTGATAGGTTTAGTAGGTGATAGGTTTAGCGAGAGATAGGTTTAGTGAGAGATAGGTTAAGTGAGTGATAGATTTAGTGAGAAATAGGTTAAGTGAGAGATGGGTATAGTGAGTGATAAGTTTAGTGAGTGATAGGTTTAGTGAGTGATAGATGGGTATAGTGAGTGATAAGTTTAGTGAGTGATAGGTTTAGTGAGTGATAGGTTTAGTGAGAAATAGGTTTAAGTGAGAGATGGGTTTAGTGAGTGATAGGTTTAGTGAGTGATAGGTTTAGTGAGTGATAGGTTTAGTGAGTGATAGGTTTAGTGAGTGATAGGGTTTAGTGAGTGATAGGTTTAGTGCGTGATAGGTTTAGTGAGTGATAGGTTTAGTGAGTGATAGGTTTAGTGAATGATAGGTTAGTGAGTGATAGGTTTAGCGAGAGATAGGTTTTAGGGAGTGATAGGTTTAGTGGAGTGATAGGCTTTAGGTGAGTGATAGGTTTAGTGAGTGATAGGTTTGGAGTGATAGGTAGTATTGTTGGTGTGATAGGTTAGTGAGGATAGGTTTAGGAGTGATAGGTTTAGTGAGTGTTAGGGTTTAGTGAGTGATTGGTTTAGTGAGTGAGTAGGTTTTAGTGGAGTGATAGGTTTAGTGTGAGGGTGGAGGGTTTAGTGAGTGTAGGTGTGGTAGTGTGAGGTGTAGGTTTTGGGAGTGTTAGGTGTGTTGGGTGTGTGGTTAGGTGGTGTTGTGTGTGGAGTGAGTGATAGGTTTAGTGAGTGATAGGTTTAGTGAGTGATAGGTCTAGTCAGTGATAGGTTTAGTGAGTGATAGGTCTAGTCAGTGATAGGTTTAGTGAGTGATATCTGAATGATGTGCTGCATGATGATCGATACATGATAAATGTATGCTGTTTCACTCGATTTTAATTTCTATCGCGTTGAAAGTTTACAAGTTTACAAATCCCGACACAGAACTGGTCTGGTGTCTTCTCCCCTACCCCTACCCCCACTCCCTTCTACGCCCTCTGCTCCAGGTACCAAAGGTCAGCCAGTACCACCGAGGAGGGGGGTGGGGGGGGTTTGCTTGTTCAGGCTGTAAATCACTCCCACCTGAGACCCCTTGCCATTCTACATTAAACCAACACATGCAGCAGGCATAGGGCACTGCTTTAGTCTCCGACACCCACGGGGAGGTGGGGGGGGGGGGGGGATTAGGGGGGGGGGGGCGGGCTCGTGCTTAGTGTACACCGTGCCTGGGTTTTTGTTTTGTTTTTTCTAGAAGCTTCCATCCACTTCCTGTTTACCAGTGAAGAAGATGTAAAAATAATTTTAAAACTGAACAAACAATTGTCGTCCATTTAATTTAAAACTGTGGTCTGTTCAGAGTCCAACCAACACTTAGAGTAGCACTCTTAGTCAAACAATGAACAGTGAGATCATACTTGTATAGCTAACAGCAATTGACAAATTTTAACAATAGTTCTAGTGTAGCCATTATAACTGTATAACACATTTTATTTCTTCACACGCAATTGGAGGGGAAGGGGTTAATGTTTTTTTAGGAAAATGTTTTTTTTTTTAGAGTTTTGGGGTAAAGAAATATACTTTAAATATACTTTTCCGAATTCCGTACCTATAAAGATCAATATTACTTCGGGTTATAATAGGTCGCAGAATAGTAAGTCTGTTGTATAGTCGCGCGCTGTAATTTTACCTCGTAATCAACACAACATAATTGATCAACTACCAGCGAATTGTGTGGACTAGCAGCTAAGGTAAAAAAAAAAAAAAACATCAGCCACAGTCACCAAAAATAGCCTCAGCTTCTCTGCGAGCGCCGATTTCTAGTACGTGTATTGTCTGGCGGTATTTGAATGCAAATTGATTGACTGATAGAGCCGAACATCGGCCATTCCGGCAAGTCAATTTGTCGTCACTTCCGCTCGATTCAATCCCCATCAGGCCATCCTGTTGGCAGTACAAAATCGAACACGGGCACAAAAATGGCGTGTGTTTGTGTGTCTGTGTGTGTCTGTGTATGTGTCTGTGTGTGTCTGTGTATGTGTCTGTGTGTGTCTGTGTGTGTCTGTGTGTGTCTGTGCGTTTAAGCAGAGGTGTAGCGATGGGGGGGGGGGGACATATGTCTCAGGGTGCCGACTTTAGGGGGCGCCAAAATGGGATGGAAAAACAACCCGAAAGTTTGAGGGGAGGGGTGTAAATTGAAAGTTTGAGGGGGGTGGGGGTGCAAATCGAAAGTTTGTTCCCCGGGCGCCGATAAGGGTCGCTACGCCTCTGCGTTTAAGTGTGTGTGTCTTTGTGTGTGTGTGAGTGTATGTGTGTGTCTGGGCGTGTGTGTGTGTGAGTCTTTGTGTGTTTGTGCGTATGTGTGTTTGTACGTGTGTGTGTTTGTTTGTGTGTGTGTGTGTGTTTTCCCAGCTTTTTATATATTTTTCTCTTCTCCACCCATCCCTGCAACAGTTACAAAAAAAGCTCACCGAGCAGGCTCGCCGTCATGCCATCGTGTTTTGTGTCTCTCCCCACTGAAATAACTTCTTTATCCCCCCCCCCCCCCCTTTTAATTTTTTTTCTTCAAATATCGATCAGAAGAAAACAGCCAGCCCTGTCGTCAGGGGCGTGTCACCCTCTGTCACAATGTGGCAGCAATCGATATCCCTTGTTCATATCCTCTAACCAAATAGTCTGGAGCGCATGTTTGTCAAAGCAGATACTCTCTAATTCCGTCGGCTATTGTCCAGCTATGCGAGCAGTTCATCTTAAATTCTGTCGGCAAATGTCGATAGTATTTTAGACTGTGTGCATTAAAATTGCATGATGCGTTATATACACAGCAACTTCATTTTAAAATCCTTCACTAGAGTATTCTGATGAAAGCCAACACAACACCGAAAATTTCAATATCGAAAGCTAACTTTAATTAACTTTTAATTACAATATTAAAAATTAAAATATACAATATTAACATGTGAAATTTTATTTTTTATTAAGGATGAGTTAAAATACCTTTGAATGTAAGCTTCTAACTATAGTTTTCGACTTTTAAAAAGGTTGTTTGGTTTCAAAAAGCATAGATGAAATACAACCACCCTCAAGTGTTTTGATGAGAAAGTTATTTGTAAAAACAATGACATTTGTTGTATGTAGTTTTCTGAAGCCGTGTTGTGTATCAATGGCGTGGCTCTGTTGAATACAAAAAAATGAGATTCTTGTCGATGCTTCGTGTAGTATATACTCAACACAATCCCGGGAATGCGTTTGTCAAATCCCTGCCTGGCGAGGAAACGCCCATGCTTAGTAACCTCAAACCCCTCAATAATTCAGAGATTCAGAAATTTGCATTCCGAAAAAAATGCCTGAATATTGTCAGGTGGGAGATAGAGAAACGTAACGAAGATAATGTGGGGAGAGTGAGGGAAAGTGTGAGGAGGTGTAGGGTGTGAGGAGGGGGGATAAAGAAAGAGTAGGGTTAGTGGAATGTGGTATATGCACGCGATATGGAGGGTTGGGTTGGGTTGGTTTTTTTAATGCAAGTTGAGATGGACGGTGATGTGACACTTGTTAGCTAGGCTGGTTTTTAAATCAATGTGCGGCAGCGTAATGGCTGATGAAATGTGCCGGGGAGGGGGGGGGGAGGTTGTTGCTGGGGGGTGAGGAAAGAGGGGAGGGGGGGTTAAGTGATGGGGAGGGGTGTTGCTGGAGGATGAGGAAGGAGAGGATGGTTAAGGAAAGAGGGAAAGGTGCAGTGATGGCGGGGGGTGAGGGTGGATTAGGAGGGAGGGAGAGGGTGATACAAGAGGGTGAGGAAGGAGGGAGGGTTGTAGTGAGAGGGTGGGTGAGGGTGGATCAGGATGGAGGATGATGAAGTAGAGTGGATTAGAAACATTAAGGAGTGTGGGTGAGGATGACGACGGAGGTTCGTTAAGGGAAGTGTGCAATACAGTGTGGGAGGGGGGTGGGGTGGGGCAGGAGGGAGGACGAGGATGACGAAGCAGAAAGAAAAATGGATGATAAAGGGATGATGAAAGCTGAGTAGCGTAAACGATTCATCGTGTAGCAGACCGCTGGGTTTTTTCAAAACTTAAAATATTTTTACATGTACATTTTTATTTCCATTCAACACAAATGTGCTTATCATCTCCAGTGTGCATATTTAAAAAATGTAAAAAGTTTAGAGCTTAAGACAAAAGATTTATGACCTTGTACTAATGTGCCCCCCCCCCCCCCCCCTCCCTTCCTTTCTTTTTTCCACCAATCAGCAACCTGTTTGTACAGCGGCAAGTACTACAATGACGGCGAGACAGTGAGTCCGAGTTTTTGTGTCACTTGCACATGCGTGGTAAGCTATTTTTAGATTTAATTTTTCTCGTTAACTGACACGTTATTATCCTTAATATTCTTAGTGATTTCCCCTTTTTTTTGTGCTTTGTCTTGAAGATAAATTGGCAGGCATGAATTTTCTAAATATAAGTATAATTTTCTTGGCATTACTGCACAACCTTTTTTTTTATTGGTGGTTTTTTTTCCTCCTAAAACTGTTTTTAAACAGAAACAAGAAACGGAGAAATACAAAAATTTACAACTGAAATATCTTAGTATAGGTCTATTTATAGCTGTTTTCAACATGACGCAATGCTGTAAATAGATTTCTATTTCTAGATGTAGCTTTTGGAACATAATGTTACCATTTTTTTTAAAGAAGCAACCGTCGTTTTTTTTCAGTGTGGAAAATTCGCCAAACGAAATATAGATTTTTTAAAAAGCTTTTGGGCAAAGTTGTAATAGTTATTTTTTACTTTCTCGTATATACGAAGTATAGAGAAAGTCTTGTAATCGTGCAAAAAAAAAAATCGAGATTTTTACAAATCTCGACGTTTTACACCTCACTGATACGGAAAAACATAATTTTGCAATCTTGTCCGTATGTCTGTGTGTCTGTCTGTGTGTCTGTGTGTCTGTGTGTCTGTCTGTCCGTGTGTAAACACGATAACTTGAGTACCGTTACAGCTACGTTGATGAAATTTCATATATAAGTATTTTATCAAAATCGTAGATCCGTATCAACTTTTGAGCGATTTCCGATAACCGGAAGTGGTACTTTTCCTACTTTGAATTTTTCAAAAGCCTATAACTTGAGTACTATTTCAGATAGACAAATGAAATTTCAAATGTAAGTAAAAGATCTAATTCTCTACCTTCTGTTAAATTTTGAGTAATTTCCGTTGACTGGAAGTAGTAATTTACGCTACTTCCGATTTCTCAAAAAACTAATGTAAATTTTAAAAGTACTAATAATATTGCGCACCATTATGCGCTTTTTTATTTGGCGTTCACTTTGTGTGCAATTAATTTGTCTACGAGATTTTATTCTATTTTTAAAACTTTAAGTATTTAAAATGGATTAAAAATCATGTCTATAGCCCGAGTTCCCATCCCCTGTTATTTTATATAAGAATATTCGAGAAAGTTTAGGGGAGATCACTCCCGGTTTATTTTATTTTATATTCATGCTGACTTGTGTCTTCTCTAATAACACACTGACTGTCTTGTCTCATGCTGTCTTGTGTATTGTCTTATAATCCTTGGACTGTTTTTCATGTTTCTCAAACAGAATGGAGGTATGCAGTGTAAGAAACAGGATGTATCCAAGGAATGTCCTGTTTTGAATTGTCCAAAATACAAAATTGTCCAGGTTCATACGGAGTGCTGTCCTATATGTAATGGTAAGTGGTTGAATTACATACAAGTAAATGAATATTCAACTTAGGTTGTATTGGCGAGCTGTTATGTAGTACAACAAATGCACGTGTATACTAGGACCTCGGAAGAATTCTTGTGGGAATAGTTAATAGATTGAGTGACTCACTGCAGAAGTTATTTGATCAGAAAAGTTTTGTTAAATTTAAGCAGCTAAACTCTACTTCATCAGCACTGTGTTCACCCAGCCATAATTGGTACCTGGCAATCATGGGAAATAATTAAGATGGGACTTTTGATTTTTTCGGTACATTTATTTTGACAATCTCCTAAAGTCGAACATCTCTAATAAAGTTATGTCCCTTTTCCAGACACAGATCACTGCGCGGGCGGACACACGTGTCACGCCAACGCCAGGTGTGTCAGCATGCTCAAGAACTACGAGTGTGAGTGCCGACCTGGCTTCGAGGGCGACGGTCGCAACTGTGAAGGTGAGTTGTCTTTACCCGACTGTGTGTGGATGTTGATGTGTGAGTTGTGTGTGAAAGTATGTTGAACTGATGTGTGAGTTGTGTGTGACTGTGTGTTCATACGTGTGTGATTGTGTGTGGGTGGCTGGACTATAACCGAACGTGCTAAGGCCGATGAAGACCAACTTAGATATCACGACTTACAACTTCATCAAAAACATGCAAAAAACTATTCTTTCTCAAATCCGTACCTATATCTGGTTCTAAGGATTCTTATTTTTAGTTTAAATAATGATTTGCTTGCAATTTAAATAAGATACAGCTTAACGTAACCTTAAGTTTTTATTACCGTCTTTTGTTTTACCAGTCTTTGAAAGAACAAAGCAAAAAAACTGATTAACTTATGGTTTTCTTAAAACTTGATCACAAACACATAAGGCAAGTTGTACCAGCTTTTAAAGAACGAAGCAAAAAAAAAACTGATTAAATTATGGTTTTCTTAAAACTTAACCTACGAAAACATAAGATATCGTATACCAGTCTTTAAAGAACGAAGGAAAAAAAATCTGATTAAATTATGGTTTACTTAAAACAACCTACAAACACATGAAGCATGTTGCACCAGTCATTAAAAGATTGGGGAAAAAAACCTGATCAAATTATGGTTTTCTTAAAACTTAACCTACAAACATAAAGCATCATGTACCAGTGTTTAAAAATAACCTGATCAAATTATGGTTTACTTAAAACTTAACCTACAAACACATAACGCATCATGTACCAGTATTTAAAAAAAAACCTGATTAAATTTTGGTTTTCTTAAAACTTAACCTACAAACACATAAGGCATGTTGCACTAATCATTAAAAAAAAAGAAAAAACCTGATTAAATTATGGTTTTCTTAAAACTTAACCCAAGAACACATACGCCATGTTGTACCAGTCTTTAAAAGAACGAAGAAAAAAACTTGTGATAAATTTAAATTATGGTTTTCTTAAAACTTAACGTACAAACACATAAGGCATGTTGTACCAGTCTTTAAAAGAACGAAATAAAAAAAACCCCACAAATGTCCGCTGTTGTGTTTTCTCTCCAACCCGAGTAGAGTGAACATCCTAGCGGATGTGTTCGATATGTCCCCGTGTATCCCGATGTTGCCTCCACGGCTGGTAGAGATTTCAGCACCTGCTATACATCTCTAGTCCCTCGATGGTTCCAATCTCACAAGTCTTCTATTCTAGAGCCGAGCCAAATAGATTTTTTTTTGTTCATGAACAATTTGGTTTTCATCGTTCATACGACAACACAGACGTATAGATATGTTAAGTAAATAGATGGATTTAGATTAGATTTTTTTTAGTTAAAAATAGTTTATAAAAAAAAGAAAATACTTTTTGTTTTATGTTTGGGTATTTCTTTTTAAAGTCAAATATTTCTTAAATAAACTTTAACGTTTTAAAATCACTATCATTTGCACAATCGGTTATTACAATAAAAAGAAAAAAAGTTTTGAAAGAAAGACATTCAGTTAACTAAAATGCTGTCGATGTACTTGACCCTTCAAATTACTTTGGTGTCACTTTTCTAAACCAAATATTTGAAAATACCCTTTATTTTTATGTTTTACAATTCCGTAACAAGTATATTTTTAATTATGCATTAATGCTTTATTACAATGGCACGAATAAAAGTGTCAAACGTAACTCCTTCAAGAAAACAAAACAACAGACTAGCCGTTCTGCAGACGACACCTCCCCCCCTTCCCCCACCCCCTCTAAGGTTTCACTGTGCTCACTTTTGATCAGCATGCTGTTAACGTCCGCGCAGCCGGAAGTCTCCCAGTCTGGCTTCCGGTCTAATCCGGCAGGTTTCCCATCAGCCCTTGCACCTGACGGGTGGTGAATCCTACCTGTACTGGCCCCCAGTCTTGCTAACCCTTACCTTAGCGCACTACCCCTACCCCCAATGACGACCTCCCCCCCCCACAGTGTTGCTAACCCTTACCTTAGCGCACTACCCCTTCCACCCCCCCACCACCACCCCCAATGACGACTCCTCCCCCCCCCCCCCCAATGACGACCCCCCCCCCCCCCCCCCCCCAGACAAAAAAAACATAATTCTGTTAAAAACAAGGCCGTTAATTCTAAGGTATATTTTGTCATGCTCGGATTCTCACTAAAACTTACTAATTGAGACTATTAAAAATGTATATGTTTCAAATGTACTGTTGTCTCATTCATTAGCCAAAGTCTCATCAAACATTTGTTCAATTCTTACATCCAGCGGCTTTAATAGGAAATAATTATTACTTTATAAATTAGGAACTGATGCGAAAGACAATAATACATAAAATAATCGATGACATATTTCTTAAAGAGGAAATTCAATCTATTATTTTAAAAGTTAACCTTAAGTTTCTACTAGAAAAGCTGTGAATTGGAGGGGGGGGGGGGTTCTGATTTGTAAGAAAATTTACTGTTTGACAGTATAGGACGAGTTAAATTGTAGCTGAAGTTGTTTGATGTCATTGATGAACACCCCTCTCACACACACACACACACACACACACACACATACACATACACACAACATTATGACGTAAAAAACAAAGCGTCGCTTCATGATGCTGTATGACAACTTACGTCTGTCAAATATATGACAGTTAACGTCCGTCCCATCTCTACATACGAATCTCAGCTCTACATATATTATTCCTATTATTCCGTTTTTTATTTCGCTCTAGTAATTGCACGTCAGATTCCCCCCCCCCCCTTTCCCTCCCACTCCCCTAAAATGATCTTTCTGTTGCGTAAAAATGTGAAAGCTCTTCAAACTCAGCCAATCGGTGTTCTCTGGTTGATGTGATTTAAAATGTGTTTTCTTTCCTCTAGCAAACACATGGGGGTGGGGGGGGGGGGGGGGTGGGTGGGGGGGGGGGGCGACATTACAACCCTTCATTAGCCGAACTCTTTCTTGGACCGAACCCTAATTAGCCGAACCATTCGTCAGCCGAACCCTTCATTAGCCGAACTCTCCACCAGCTTCATATTCCACATCCACCAACCTAATACACCACATCCACCAACCTAATACATCACTTCCACCAACCTAATACACCACTTCCACCAACCTAATACACCACTTCCACCAACCTAATACACCACATCCACCAACCTAAACACCACTTCCACCAACCTAATACACCACATCCACCAACCTAAACACCACTTCCACCAACCTAATACACCACATCCACCAACCTAAACACCACTTCCACCAACCTAATATACCAATCGACCAACCTAATACACCACTTCCACCAACCTAATACACCACTTCCACCAACCTAATACACCACTTCCACCAACCTAATACACCATTTCCACCAACCTAATACACCACTTCCACCAACCTAATACACCACTTCCACCAACCTAATACACCACATCCACCAACCTAATACACCACTTCCACCAACCTAATACACCACTTCCACCAATTTAATACACCACTTCCACCAACCTAATACACCACTTCCACCAACCTAATACACCACTTCCACCAATCTAATACACCACTTCCACCAACCTAATACACCACATCCACCAACCTAATACACCACTTCCACCAACCTAATACACCACATCCACCAACCTAATACACCACTTCCACCAACCTAATACACCACATCCACCAACCTAATACACCACATCCACCAACCTAATACACCACTTCCACCAACCTAATACACCACATCCACCAACCTAATACACCACATCCACCAACCTAATACACCACATCCACCAACCGAATACACCACATCCACCAGCTAGACACTCCACTACCACCGACTCCCCAGCCATGAAAACGGTGTATTACTCATCTTTTCACCTCGCTTTATTTTTACCTTGCTGACTCGGCAGAATAGAAATGCGTCGTCTGCTCTCCCTCCCCCCACTGCTAGCTTGCACCGAAATACCTTCCAATTTTAAATCTTAATTTCCCCCAAACCAAACCCTAATTACTGATAGTACGGGAGGGAACAACGGGGTGGATTTTAAAGTGTTATTTATGTGTTTTACTACCTTCAAAAAAACATTCTACAGTTAGAGTACATCATTTAGATCGATGGGTATCAAATTATTCTAATTTTTCATCAAAGTTCACGTCACTTTTCAACGTTTTTCTTATCAATCTGTTTGCATCTTCATTTATCAATGTTTGTAGAGGTTTCAACATTTATCAATTTTACATCATTTATCTAGTTTACATCATGTATTAAGCTAATATCATTTATCTAGTTTACATCATGTATTAAGCTAACATCATTTATCAGGTTTAAAACATTTATAAAGGTTTCACATCTTATCAAATTTTCAGCATTTTTCAAATTTGTACATCATTTTTCAAATACGAATCATATAATAAATTAGCATCATGTATAAAGTGGCCTAGTGCGTATACAATTAAACACGTTGTTTTATTATTCCAACTTTACTTACAAAAATGACAATTAAAACATACTTTTAGTGTCACCGTTTATAAAAAAAAAACATTTCCTAAACTGTAATACAACTGAAGACTTTAACTACTACACGCGATTAGTTAGTTATGCCTCCCCCTTCACCCCGCCCCCACCGTCCAAGCCGTAGTCCAGCCCAACTTGTGTACGCCTTCTGTCAGATAAGCCTCTAGTTCAAATATCAGTTAAATACTGCAACGGGCAGTCTGTTTAAGCCCCCCCCCCCTCCACCCATGAAACGAACAGGAAACGTCGCTAAGCCCCCCCCCCTTCCCCCATTCCCCACCCCCCTCCATATCCCACAGCAAACTCGGCCCAATCAAGTCAACAAAAATCGAACTTCCTGCCTGGCATCGAACTGCCAGTGACCTCAATATGTTAATCACGTGATACGGCTAGGCAGACGGCCAGACACACAGCACGTGTTTGGAAACAGTTCAAACATGAAAATCAGCTGTACCTGTCCTAAATATCAAACCTGCACACTTTGCGAAACGAAAAAAAAAAAAAAAAAAAAAAGAAAACCCCCAAATTTACATTCTATTTTTTTTTAAGTTTTTGTATTTTTTCTTACTAAAATAATGTAATTAAATTTTCTGTGTTTACCTAATTGGTAAACACCACCCCACACTCCACGCACACCCACACCCACACCGTACGCCCCCACAGGTAGAGTGAGGGAACAATGGCATTCGTCCAATAATTAACTTGCATTTTGCTCGAGGTACTAGACGTTGAGAGGCGTAGGGAATGTGACGACTTCAATATCTATCCACTTCACGAACAATGGGAATATCCGATGCTATTTTAAAAGAAAAAAAAACGGAGAATGAATACTGGGAAAACCCGGAAATACTGTTACATTGTTACATGGCTTTTCTGTGTGTTTTTTTGGCGTGGGTGTGTAATCTCAACAATTTATCAGGCGATACTGGTTTTTGAAAAACAATAATTTAGAATTCAATGATGATTCGTCCAAAAAGTATAATGAGTATCTATAGTAAAATCGGGTTATATACTATATTTAATGTATTCTATATTTTAAAGTTCTTTTTAAGTCATATTTTGTGGGCTTTTTGTTTTTTAGATTTAAAAACTAAATACACACAATATTAAGTCAGATGACATCCTCAGTGGCGTAGCCAAGAATCGGTCATGGGAGAGTTCAAATATTTTTCCATTTGTATAAAATCATATATATATATATATATATATATATATATATATATATATATATATATATATATATATATATATATATATATATATATATATATATATATATATATATATATATATATATGGGGGTGTGAGTCCATGGGAGTGCCTAAGCCACTGGACACCCAGTGTGTGTGTGTGTGTGTGTGTGTGTGTGATTTGTTTAAATGTTATTATCATTAATATCCCTATTAATTACAACTAAAATGATGTGAAAACAATTAAAATTATCATTAATACATTTTTTTCTATTGTTCCTCAGATATTAACGAATGCAAGGCGAACGGCGGCCGCGCCGGCCACCACTGTCACGCCGGCAGCACCGTGTGCGTCAACACCCCCGGCTCCTACCGCTGCGAGTGTCTCCCGGGCTACACGCGGGTGGACCAGAACGAGTGCAAAGGTACCCCCCACAACACCGGGTCAACCCTCAGCCACACCCCAGCCCTCCTGCTCCTCTCCGTGCTGCTGTGCCTTGTTGTCTTCTTCCCCCACCCGGGGAGGAGTATCCGGGAGGGGGGGCGTGTGTCTAGTATAAGCCATAAGGTGTTAAAATGATTCTTGTACTAGTGTTACTTGGATCAGTTCAGACACCCATGTGGAGATGTTCATTGTCAAACGCGCGGTGACATTGTCTTAACTTCAGGGATGATACTATGAATTCCAACCCCCAAAATACATGTTCTGTATAAGTACAAAATGTACTTGTTTCAGCCAATGTACTACTTCCAGAATACAAAAAAAAAATCTATTCCGCAAAGTTTCAAGTAAATCCAACTGTGGTGTTGTTATTAATTAGTCACGCCAAAGATTTAATTGAAGTTTGAAGCATTTCCGAAAATGAAGTCAGTTAAAAAAAAATTAAAACATCGGGTTCTTGTTAAGGAAACAATTCCGAAAAAAAAAAGTCTTACGGTGTATGTACAAGTCCAATAAGGTCGACGTAGCGTCCTGTTATTTTAAACCTAAAGACCAAAACTAAAGGATAGTCTGATGTTAGTCCAAGCTTGATTCCATCCAGCTCCAGAATCTCGTCTCCAACTCGGAGATTATTGCAAGTTCCGCGGCCGAACGTGGAAATTAAATCTGGTAAACAAACACCGTCAACACTTGCTCCCAAGGGCGCACCGGAAGTACGCCACCGATGCGCATTGATGCTGCGCAGGGGGTGCGAGAAGTGCTGTTAACGGAGCTGTGCTGGGTGCCTTTGTTTCAAACTAGCCGGTCATGACAAGCTTCTTATAGTAATATGCCCGTAAGAGACCTATTTGATCTTATTTGCAATCTTAACTGGCTAATGTTAAGCAAATAACGCCGGGTCTCCGGCTACAGTAGACGGGTGCGTGAGATCTTTTGGCCCCCTATACTGTTCAGTCGTATATTCCATATATATATATATATATATATATATATATATATATATGGAAGGATACTAACCCTTCATTTCATGTTGTATCAATTTTGATACAAAGTGAAATAACCCCCATTGAATCTACACAAATGTTAAAATCTGAGTTTTTAATATGCCATACTCTAGCTTGATCACTTTTGACCCAACTTCATACCCAAAACAGACTATAGGTGTGTTTCGTCTCACACAATTCGAGTTTGATTCCGTTTTTTTACACTGGTCGGACAGCTGTGATCGAGGTGTTTTTGAGAAAATAATAAAAATTCACAGGCCGTGTTTTTCTTCTTGAAAAAAATATTCACCAATCTCAGGTGAGTAATTTTACCTAAAAATAAGTTGTTTGCATACTATTTCTTTATATTTGTGCTGATAATGTCCAATTACGGTATGTAACAGTTTTGATACACCATGCAACGGTATGACCATGACACTTGCTGGGACTACTGTATAGTGACTTTTCTGTAGTATAATAATTAGTTGATAGAACAATTCCTAACATCTAGTAGGTAGACTCTAGTCAACTGTTGGTTCTTACACTAGCTTAGGTTTGTTTTTCTTTCATATTTTTACAATAATAATATGTAAATTATAGAAGAAAAATAGTGTCAAAATCTGTAACAATAGTAACATAGTCAAGCTGTAGACTATTGTATACTAATTTTACTTAGATTTAGCACTTACTCAGTACTATATACATACAGATGATCAGTGTGCTACTATAATAAGCCTATAATAAAGGGTGTACAGTGTAGTGCTGCTATTGAAGACCAAAAAAAGTGTCATAATGTATAACAATAATAATATAGTATTAGACTGATATTTACTAGCTACTGCTTAGAATAACTTGCATATAATTCTCTAATCATACTAATTCATACACAGAGACAGTGTTTGGGTCTAATAAGCTTAGAAAGTAGTACAGTAATTATTATTATAGAAAATAAGTAATAATATTAGGCATAGGCCTACATACTTAGTCTACTTATTATTTACTTCATATCGGTACGCAAACAGTAATAATTACTATAGGCAGTGGTGGTTTACTTATGTTTATAATAGTAATTAAAACTTAATTTATAAATCCATGAAGTTCATGAATGATTAGAGATTGTTTGGTGCAGACATTGTTTTATTTATTTTTACAGGATCTCTTTTTGTCTAGAGCGAGCGATAAATTTTGTCGCAAAACTGTTCTGAATGAAATAGATGGTAGACTTCAAGGAGAATGTAAATGAAAGTGAAGTTGGTGTAATATTTGATTATTCATCTTATGAAGTTACAATCTAATAAAAAGGCCTATAGTACATATTGAACTTATCACTTGCAATAATTGTTTTTAAAAAAAATGGCATAATAATATTTGATTGACATTCTTGCATATAGTATTTAAACTTGCAAATAAAATCCTAATCCTCTAGTATATAAAAAAGTAGCAGTGATACATTATTTTTATTTAAATTATAATTTAATTTGTGCATGCATGAAGATAAAGTAAATAAATCTAGAAATAATATATAGTTTCTTATAGTGAATTTTTTTTTTTACAGGATGGGTAAAGATTCTCACAAAAGAATTCTGTCTGAAATAGAGACTGCACATTTCTTTGGTCACTAATGTCTAATTATTCATCTATTTATTTACCTAATGTTGAAGGTGTTACTGTAACTGAAATTGAACACTTAGAAAGTGATGTAGAGAGAATAAAGGGATTGGTTCGGAGCAAGTAAAGCGGTAGACTTTATTCTGATATACATTTATAAGCTGTAGGCCTACATTTATAAGATGTACATTCATAAGATGTAAGCAGATGCTAGTCCAGCAAAGTGGTTAACTAAAACACATGAATGTTTTCTATTATTTGTGAGGAATAGGAACTGACCAACATAGTTTTTAGTGCAAGGCCTTCCGGCTGTTCAAGATTATTTTATTTCACACCATGGATAAAGACTATCTTAGTATACTGGGTGAAAGGATTTTCTAGATCTACATTGCACAGAGGAATCCAGATAAAGCTTGAAGTCTTTGATATAGAAGAAATAAATCAATTCATTGGCTTCTACCAGTCATGTCTCTGGTTTCATTGCATAGGAAAAAGTTCTAATAATGGCCAAATATCAGCATTGTAGATATATTCTAATTTCTTTCATATAAACAAGTTTGAGTCATTAAAAACTACTTTGCATTTAAAACAAAACAATTTCAAATTATACTAGATAGAGGTCATGCTGAGCAAAGTGATGCTGCTTATTGACTTACACAATAAAAAGATGCATGATTACTAAGAAATATGACATAACTGGTAATAGCAATATTGTGAAAAAAATGTAAATTACTACCTTGTAAATGAATGTCTGATGCTCCAGATTTGGGATGAATAAGTGTTTTACTCAAATTAATAATTACTCAATAAATTTTCAATGATAAGTAAAAAATACTTTTTTGTCAATTTTAACAAATTTTTACCCACCATTGCATACTGTATCAAATCTGATACATACTGTTATTTTGCAAAATAAACATTATTTGATAAAATAATTCAATTTCCTCATTATTTATGCTCTCTACACACCACAGCCCACCTTGTAAGATTTTTTTTTCTCAAAAAGCTTTCACAAAATTAATTCATGAAATGAAGGGCTAATATTGAAACGCTTACATTGTGTTACATCAGTATCATTTGTTTGCTTCGGATTTTTAACTGTGAGTAAATACACTCAAGATCGTTCATACATTTAGCTATCTGCAATATATTTATTTTTGGGGATACCCATTTTCATGGCTATCAGCTATATTTATCTTTGGGGATGCCCGATACACGCGAATGTACGCAGCAGGGAAGTGTCGAGAGGGGGAAATACAAATCTCATTTTCAACCAATTCCACTGTCTTTCTCGGAATCGTTTTGTTGTGTTTGTTTTTCGTCCAAATGGCGTTGTATTTTTCCCATTGCCGTTGTTGTTGTTGTTGTTGTGGTTGTTGTTTGATATGAAGACAAGCACGTTCTTGATGCTTGCTATGCTATTGTTACGATATGGTTAACACGAGCCGAAGTTCACCACTTTTTAGATAACCTCAGTGTTATCCCCCCAAAAGAAACTCCTTAAAAGTTTGTTTTTTAATCTCGATGTAAATCCAAAAAGTGTTGAGCTTTCGTTCCTGTTAAATTGTTATTTTTTATACTGTATAGCAAATATGTATAATAAACCCATATTATGTTCATATATATGTATAAATGTGCGGATGACGATGTACAAAGTTTGTTTATTTATTTTGTTTACTTACACCGTGGCCAAACAAAAATGTGCACAACCTGCACATTTTTCCCCCTACGCGTACGATACAGTATAGTGCGAAAACATCATTTGTAAATGAACTATAAAACGCGCTGTTTTCATTCTCTTTTATTACTATATTAAGACTTCTTTTCACCCATTTCTTTTGCTAATTTATTTCTTGTACATAGCCATTTCATTTCATGACTGCATTGTTTGGTTGTTTTGTTTTTTTTAAACTTACGTTTGATCATACATTCATTTTGTTTCCTTAAAACGAAAATCCAAAAAATCCGTGCTTTTAATGAATGATCTGACCAATGAAATTTAAGACATGGTCTGCGCATGTGTAAAAATAGAACGGTCAAATGTACATTTATTTCCGTTGTACGATAAACATTTTGTGAATAGATCACGTGGTATTTATTTTAATGTGTATGCCCTGCGTACGCGATTATTTCATATTTATTTTTATTGCCGTTTTTTAAAATTATGTATGCTTAAGTAGACATAGCTTTAGAATTTTTAACAAACACAATGAAGAAATTAATTTATTGTGTATAAATATTCAGCCTATTTATTTATTTATTATCACGCCTGTTGCAATAACTACCGCTGTAGTATTTTTAAAAAATAATATTTATTTTCTGTCTTTTTAAAGTAATTCGTATTTTACATTTAAATCTATAATTAGATATTTAAAATATATGTATAGTAATAGTCCCTATCAAAGATACATGAATTCGGTTTGTATTGAGATCTATACTCATTCATTATAATTTCTTCCGAAATTCCATTTTAGTCTTTATTTTAAATCCAATCCAACTTTGTTCTTGGTTATCAACATCGTATTTTATCAAACAACATAGAAAAATAAAAATTCCATAAAAATGTCAGTTTTCTAAGGTAGTGCATCCCAAGTTAACGGTATTACAATTAGGTGACTATATTTATTTTACCTTTTATATTAAGCCAATTGTTTCCTATTATTCGATACTTATTAGAGATTTTTAAAATGTAGGCAGGGGTAAATATATGATTTAATTAAGTGCATTGATTTTGTTATGTAAAAACATTATTTCGCAGATATCTTGTTGTTTTAATGATTTCCTTTAAAGAGCTGGGGTGTGTTCAAGTTCAGTCATAACATTTTTTTTTTAAAATAAGTAATTTAGAAGTAACACATTTTTTAAAATTAAAACTATATACTGTAAGTTACACTGTATTTTAACTCATTTTAAATGCTTTAATTATATGCTTTAAAATACGGATGCTTTGACATGTGCAATATAATTATTCAAAGCGATCCGGGAGTTTTAAAAAAACAACGATTGTTAGTCTGGTAGCTTGAACACACCCCTGTGTCTTTGAAGTGCCACCTCAATTGTTTAATCTGGAATGCAAGATCCACAAACTCCTTGTATTGATTTTTTTTAACTTAATATTTTAAATGTTAATTTATTACATGTACAAATTATACTATGTCTACCTGCAATTTGACTGGCCTAATTTTACTGACCTAATTATATTTTTTTTTATTTATCTGTATTTAATTTATAAATTAATTTCCCAACTGCCAATTCGGCAACGCTGAATATAAATAGCCTGTTCATTGCTACAGTAGCGAGGCTGAATATTGCCAGATAAATCTTATAAATTCTGACCATAACGATTCATTTTTTCCTTATCATGTTTTGTAGCCATTATCATAATTAGGTCACACGAGATAAACAATTGTTTACTTACTCATGATGTTATTATTGATGATAATATTCTAATGATTACGAGGTTAATGATTAAATGATTAATAAAATGCTAAAAAGTCATAACTCCATTGCCTTCAATTTTTTTTTTTGGTTTCAAATTTTGTTTGTTGCCATTCGTACTTTCATGGATGATATAGCTAGAACATGTTGTTAGAACATATATCCAGAACATATTGCTAGAACATATCTCTAGAACATATTGCTAGAACATATCTCTAGATCATATAGCCTGAACACAATTGTATTCCACTTGATGTCTTATTTCAACCAAACCCTTTCAAACATAACACGGTTCATTTGTGTGAAACCTACTTCTGATTTTATTACAGAGAAGTTGTATATATACATGTGTCTAAAATGTAATCAACTATGTGTAATCGTATTATGGAAATGACATCAATCACAAATGGCTATTTACAAAGTAACAAAACACATTTCGTTGAAATTTTTTTCTCAGTCTAAAAATTTTTAATTTTAAGTATAAAATATAAATTTTGTCTTTTACTGAGTTTTATTTAATTTAAATATAATGACAAGTAAGATTTTTTTTAAACAGCGAAGTTACTGTTAAAACATTCTTCTTTTTGAAAGAAAAACTGTTGCAGGCATATGGTTACGGAAATTTCAGTGGGTTTATGGGGCAAGTTCTATTGGCACGGATATTACGTTTTGGCTGTAACATCCTAACTACCGGCGCGGAGATATCTTCTTTTATTTTTATTTTTTTAACCCTAATGTCTTTTAGATTTCAATTTTTTGAGACTAATGTGAGGTGAAAGATAGACTCTTTGATTATCCAGCTAGGTGTGTGGTTTCACCCCGTCAGTCCCGCCCGAGGTTAGATCGCTGTAATTTCCTTATACACCAGGAGACTTTTTTTTTCTTTCTTTCTATTTCTTGTCTTGAGCCAGATTAGCGGAACTATATTTTTTTTTCTACGTCTTTTTTTTGTGTCTGACTCGACGCTATTTGGCACAGCGACAGGCAGACAGTTTCAGGTGCCAAGAAGTGCATGATTATAGACGGTGGTAGCTACGAATGGTTCTGTCTTCCTATAGAAGAGGGAGCGGGGGGGGACTGGCTAAAGATAAACCATTTACTTTGCCAGATAAAAAAATATATACTAACAGGGAGGAATTTTTTTTTTTTTACTTATAAGAAGAGGGAAATTACTTTTGAATGGTTTTAAAATGAAATTTGGTAAAGCAGTCTTATGTTGGTTTAAAGTTGTAGATGATTTTTTTCTGAATGTTGAATGAAGTTCTCTTAAATATCTTGAAACTATAGAACCTCATCATGCGATCTACTCTAATAATTCGTTTTTCAAACTTTTAGCAACTATTTCCTACTGTTTTTTTTTATTTGTTTCGTACGTTTAACACTTGTTCAATTTTTAAAATTGTGAAATGAAGTTGGTCACACGTTAAAAAAAACATCAAACACGTTAATAATTTTTTTATTTTTTTTCCGAACCCACACACTCGCTAATGAGATACCTAATTAGATACCTCTCATTATCTTCCGGTCGCTCCAGTGTCTTGTGCTGTGCGTCCTTAAACAAAAACTTACCTCAAAAAATTCGATCGCACCGGTGGCAACAACCCTAAGATGTTTGCTGTACCAAACTATCTACCTGACTGTTTTACCTAGCTTATTTCATTCTCTCTCTCCCTCTCTCTCTGTTTCACTTTTATTTACCTGTTTTACCTAGCTTATGTCATTCTCTCTCTCTATCTCTCTCTATCGCTGTCTCTCTGTCTCTCTCTCTGTTTCACTTTTATCTTTACTTAGCTTATGTCATTTTCTTTCTCTTTCTATCGCTCTCTCTCTATCTATCTATCGCTCTCTGCTTCACTTTTATCTTTCTGTTTTACCTAGCTTATGTCATTCTCTCTCTATCTCTCTCCCTCTCTCTCCCTCTCTCTCTCTGTTTCACTTTTATCTACCTGTTTTACCTAGCTTATGTCATTCTCTCTCTCTCCCTATGTATCGCTCTCTGTGCTTCACTTACAACTTCCCTCTCTCTCTCTTCCCCCCCTCTCTCTCTCTTCCCCCCTCTCTCCTTTACTTATCCGAAGCTTATGTTATTTTCCTCTATCTCTACTTCACTAAGAGAGAAGTCTTATCCTCTTCAGACACAACACTCTAAATCCTTCCTCGCTTTTCTACTCACCACCTAGACATCATTTTTTCCCCTTATATACAATATTTCAATAAACAAATGTAAACATAGTTTGCTTGAAAAGATCCCTACACGAAAATAAACATTGTAGGAAAGTTAAAGATGGTGTTTATTCCATGGAAGAAAAAGAAGGTTCAAATTAGCTTCATTTTTTTTTAAATTCTGTACTCGTTGAACTTTGAATATTTTAAAATATTTTACCTTTGAATGTGTTCTGTTGCCTGGCACGCAAAGATCAGCTTTTGTAAACTTTTAATTTGAAAAGAAATGTCTGAATAATTTTTTTATTAGTGACTTTAATTGAAAATAAATTGTTCTAATAGAATATGAAAAAGAATTAAAAAGATAATTTTTTTTCACGAAAATAAAAATTGTATTAAAAAATAAATAAAAAGTAACTTGATAATTAAATTATATAAATTTTAAAAATATTACTTGTAAAATGAAATAAAATGTGTGTTATAGGGGCCTATATATTTTTTACATTCACTAATTGAAATGTAAAAAAAAATTAATTTAGTTTAAGATTAATAATTGTTGGTGCCAATCTATGCGTTTTGCTACCCCCCCCCCCCTTTTTCTCTTTTCTCTCTCTCTCTCTCTCTCTCTCTCTCTCTTCTCTCTCTCTCTCTCTCTCTTTCTCTCTCTTCTCTCTCTCTCTCTCTCTCTTTGCCGAATAATTTTAAGGAAAATAGAAGACTGTATCATCCATACGAATGTGCAATGATAAAACTGTAACCAAAAAAAAAATATTTTTTTTTTAAATTTTGGATCTTGCATTCTGTATTTAAATTATTTTTTTTATACATTAATTGAAATCATTAACAACCATCAGATATCTGAGATTTTGTCAAAAAGCGCATTCGTTTGTTTGCATATGGTAACCGAGAGAAAATATTTTTTCGTCTCTATTTTCCTTAAAACCGGTTTAAAAGCTGCTGGTGTAAATCCAAACATGAAATCACACCTGTAATTAGCTGATTTTGCTAATCAGCCGCTTCAATTAAATCCAAAGTTGATAAGAAAAAATATTTTACAGCATAATATTGTGTCGATCCTTTTGATCAACTACCTGATTTTTATTAGAGGAAATGTCAAAATGCTTGTAAAAACATTTTGTAATCAGGAGAAATATTTAGAAAAAATAGTGCAATCAAAATCATTGAGAAGTGTATGTTACTAGTTACAGAAGGTTGAGTTACTATTTACAGAAGGTTAATTTAATATTTACAGAAGTTTGATTTGATATTTACAGAAGGATGATTTAATATTTACAGAAGGTTGATTTACTATTTACAGAAGGTTAATTTAATATTGGCAGAAAGTTTCTATAATATTTACAGAAGGTTGATTTAATATTAGCATAAGGTTGATTTAAAACCAGTTAATGATATTTGATTAGGAACATTTTACCAAAAGGTTAATTTAAAATTATTTACGGATGATTGAGATAAATATAGTACAGAAGCTTTATTGAAATTAATGGGAAGAATTATTAAATTCATTCTTAGTTAAGCAATGTAATTTTTAATTTTTTTCTAGACCGGTAAATCATATTACTCTTGACGCAATTCATGTTATCAAAAAAGTGAGTTTGTAAACGTTAAGGCAGGGTTTGATGGCCATAAGTGTGAATCTTGTTGCTATGACGTGTGAATCTTGTTACCAATACTAATATGCTCAGGTAAGTGTTTATGATGTCATATGTTCCGGTGAGGGCGTATGACGTCATACGTTGATGCGAGGGGATTATGACGTCATACGTTCACGTAAAGGCGTATGACGTCATATGTTCATATGAGGGCTCATTACGTCGCAGTGCTCACCGATCAGCTAAATCAGGTAAGTCCATGTTTACTGTATAAATATCTTGTCGGTTTTTTTTAAAAAAGAAAAGCATGTACAAAAAGCCATCATTACATATACAAAACTATACCCATGCAAAGATACACAGAACTTACATGCACACTAGAACACGTTTAACAACTAAACTCCAGCGATGTAGAAACTTTACCTTTCAAATAACTTTCTTTAGTACCAGCAAAGTTGTTGTAATTTTTTTGTTTCGTTTAAACCTAATCTCTGGACGTGGTCTGAAGACGGGTAGAAAATGTGGACGTGTCTATCTCACCTATCTCCGACAGGTGAGCGGAATAAAAGTGTTGGAGAGGCATGTCTGGGCGATACCCCGGCTAATCCAATTGATCCCCCCCCCCCCCACAATCCCCATCCAGATAAGGATGTGTTGAAGATAAGCGTTGAAACATAGAAGGAACCGGAAATTTGGAATTGGGATGTTTTCTGATTTTTTTAACCCCCCCCCCCTCCTGAAAGTTCAAACAACAGTAAATGTATAAGGGAATATATATATATATATATATATATATATATATATATATATATATATATATGTGTGTGTGTGTGTGTGTGTGTGTGTTTGTGTATAAATAATTATATATATATATATATATATATATATATATATATATATATATATATATATATATATGTGTGTGTGTGTGTGTGTGTGTTTGTGTATAAATAATGCAATAATTATTGCAAGTTTGTGTTCGTTGATTAATCTACCCAACTCTACCTTAAGTTACCCTCCCTAACTTTACGCTTATAAGCAAACAATATTTGACAAACTTTTTACAACTCTGCGCTCAAGTTACATGAGGGTTAATGGGTCTGACCCAGGTTTTTCTACTTTCTATCCCCCCCCCCCCCCACATCCTTGCATAACTTTTTTAACCCCAAGATAAGTTGAGGGTGGGGAGGGGAGTTGAAAGAGGAATATCTGATTCAGATATATTTTTAAACCAATGTTTTAATAGTTGTATTGTAACTGCTATAACGTTTTTCTGTTCCTATCCAATTAGAGCAGGGGTCTCCAAACTGCGACCCGCGGGCCGGATGCGGCCCGCGATTTCCTCTCATCCGGCCCGCGGAGATCTTTTTGTCCACGGAAAAAACGTTTGTTGGTGATGGCCGAGGAACTTTGCCCAGAAAAATTAAAGACTTTTCTGGAAGAAACTGGCCCCCGAACTTAATAGTTAATGCCGCGCTCGGACTGAAAAGTTTGGAGACCCCTGAATTAGAGAGTTCTTGCTGTTGGTACTCGGTGGTCGCTTGAATTTAGTGCCCGGTAAAATGAGAAAGGATTCGGATTTATCTATTTTATGTAAACTTTCTAGTGTACAGAGTATTGGGGGAAGTGCTGTAACCGCGCAAGACATCGAAATGAAAACTTAAACAACTTTCGACGTTTACAACTTTCTGAGTCGTAAAAAAAAAAACGAAGCTTTGCGATCTAGTCTGTTTGTCTCTGTATGTGTGTTTCATTCAGATGGATGAAATTTCAAAACTAAGTATCCCATGCTATTCGTCGGTTTCTTTTTAACATTTTGTGTTATTTCCGGTAACCGGAAGTGGTAATTTGTAAATTTACGATTTCTCAAAAACCTAAAGGATGATAAGTTTAAATCGTACTCGTAAAGGAGGATATTCTAAGAACCTTTTAGCCTCTATACGTTTTCTTCTTTAAATAAAAAAAAACATTTTTACTCGCACTTACCTCCCTTTTCTATAGCCTAATACCACTGGAAATGCCTTCACGGCCGTATACTATTATATACGAATACACGGAAAGTTTAGGGGAGCTCACTCCAATTTATTCTTATATCTGCTTCAAAGAAAGTCAGACGTTGGTGAAGGTTTCAAAAGGAAGAGACCTCTATCAGTTGAAGTTTGTTATGTTCGATTAGGTTTTTATCTGCCGAAGGTGGGGTGTCGTATGGAGGAGTTGTAAGATAGGGCTGAATTGGGAAAATTAAGTTTACACCATCAATTTAAGTTAGCCTTGGTCCTACTCGAAGGTTTTGAAATACATACGGGATATTGAGTTGAAGTTGTTGGTAGGTTTGATGATTGGCTATTTAGATGGTTGGTTGTGTAGATGATCAGTTTTTAGATGGTTGGTTGTAAGAGGTTGGCTATTTAGATGGTTGCTTGTATAGATGATCGGCTACAGGACATTACCCCCCCCCCCCTGGATATTTCCCCCCCCGGACATTTCCCCCCCCCCGTATTTACCCCCCCCGGTGCTATTACCCCCCTGTCAATTACCCCCAGTCAATTACCCCCCCCCCCCGGGCAATTACCCCCCTCCCTCTCAAGTTAAAATCCTAACTCAAACTAGAATTTTATACCTATATACTACTGTAATCAAAACCTTAAGAAAAAGACCAAAACCTAAGCATCCACCTTAGCCTAAAACTTCACACAAAACCAAAACCAAAGCTAGACACAACCCTAACCCTAAAACTAGCTCTAACCCTAGCCCTAACCCTAACCCTAACCCTAACCCTAACCCTAACCCTAACCCTAACCCTAACCCTAACCCTAACCCTAACCCTAACCCTAACCCTAACCCTAACCCTAACCCTAACCCTAGCCCTAGCCCTAGCCCTAGCCCTAGCCCTAGCCCTAAACCTAACCCTAAACCTAGCCCTAACCCTAACTCAAACCCTGTCCGGGGGGGGGGGGGTGATGTCCTACTGGGCGGGGGGTAATTGACAGGGGGTAATTGACAGGGGGGATAATTACTCTGGGGGGTAATGTTGGGGGGGGGGAATATCCGGGGGGTAATTGACAAGGGGGAAATGCCCTGTTCCCAGATGATCAGTTTTTAGATGGTTGGTTGTAGATGGTAAGTCGTTTAGATGGGGAGTTGTTGGTTGTTTGTTTATATAGTTCATTGATAAGATGCTGACTGATAGTTTAGATGATCAGTTTCTTCATGTTTAATTGTTTAGAGGCTGATTGTTTAGAATATTAGTTTTTTAGATGGTTGGTTGGTTAGATGTTTGGTTGGTTAGATGGTTGGTTGGTTAGATGGTTGGTTGGTTAGATGGTTGGTTGGTTAGATGTTTGGTTGGTTAGATGGTTGGTTGGTTAGATGGTTGGTTGGTTAGATGGTTGGTTGGTTAGATGGTTGGTTGGTTAGATGGTTGGCTGGTTAGATGGTTGGTTGGTTAGATGGTAAGCTATTACATGGCTCATTGTTTAGATGGTTGGTTGGTTAGATGGTTGGTTGGTTAGATGGTTGGTTGGTTAGATGGTTGGTTGGTTAGATGGTTGGTTGGTTTGATGGTTGTTTAGCAAAAGTAAAGTCCCGGAAACGAATGAGGTCTACCTATATATTTTATAAATGGGTTAGGGTTGTACCAAGGTTTGGGGTTAGGGTTGTGCTAAGGTTTGGGGTTAGGGTTGTGCTAAAGTTTGGGGTTAGGGTTGTACTAAGGTTTTGGGTTAGGGTTGTACTAAGGTTTGGGGTTAGGGTTGTTCTAAGGTTTGGGGTTAGGGTTGTTCTAAGGTTTGCGGTTAGGGTTGTTCTAAGGTTTGGGGTGAGGGTTGTTCTAAGGTTTGGGGTTAAGGTTGTTCTATGGTTTGCGGTTAGGGTTGTTCTAAGGTTTGGGGTGAGGGTTGTTCTAAGGTTTGGGGTTAAGGTTGTGCTAAGGTTTGGTGTTAAGGTTGTTCTAAGGTTTGGGGTTAAGGTTGTTCTATGGTTTGGGGTTAAGGTTGTTCTATGGTTTGGGGTTAGGGTTGCACTAAGGTTTGGGCAATAAGAATGGGGGGAAGGCGACTAAAGAAATCAAACATTTTCTCTCTTAGAAATAGTCGACTTTTTTCTTTTATTGAGTAATACATGACAACTTGTAAAACCAAGTCACCGACTACACATACGCTTGATAATCTCGTGTGACTAAGTGCGCGGGTTCGTGCGATTCGAGGTTTAGAAAATACTCAATCCTGGTTAATTTATTTCACTAGGCAAATATAAATCGTAGAGTTCCGTCCCTTTAATTGTCACCGGGATAAAAAAGAACTGAGTTACGATAAAGCACTCACCTAGACGTACCTGAACTGTACTCACCTGCACATTGTTCACGCATGACTCGGCAGCTATGGCTCAAATATCTTGTAAGGAACAGTTCACGATACTTACATAAATATGTTAGGAACAGTTCACAGAACGCCACTTATACGCATATGTAAGGAACAGTTCAAAGCAATTACACGAATATGTAAGGAACAATCTAGACAACCCAAACAACCCGAACAACCCAGACAACCCCGACAACCCAGACAACTCGGACTAATACACATTTTTTGCGAACATGGTTTATTGAAATTCTTTGTCAAAAATGTTCCATTTGGAACCAATGAAGCGTTATTTAAAGCTCTTGTTTCAGTGTGTCTATCACATTCTGAGGCTAGGTTTAAGTGTCGATTACATTCTGAGGTTAGGTTTAAGTGTCGATCACATTGTGATGTTAGATTTAAGTGCCGATCACATTCTGGGGTTAGGTTTAAGTGTCGATCATATTCTGACGTTAGGTTTAAGTGTCGATCACATTGTGATGTGCGATGTTGACTTGAATTTCTACCAAAGCCATCCAGAGTTGATTCTTCTTCCCACTGAGTCTGTTCCCTTAATTAAAGCTAGTCCATAGTGTCATCTAGAAGTTTTTACTAGCAACTTCAAGTCCTTAGCACCAGCGAAAAGTCCCTAGCATTAACAACAAGCCCCTAGTATCAGCTACAAGTCCCTTACATTTACCACAAGTCCCTAATATCAGCTACAAGTCCCTTACATCAACTACAAGTATCAGCTACAAGCCCCTAGTATCAGCTACAAGTCCCTATAAGTCCCTAATATCAGCTACAAGTCCATTACATCAACTACAAGTATCAGCTACAAGCCCCTAATATCAGCTACAAGTCCCTATAAGTCCCTAATATCAGCTACAAGTCCATTACATCAACTACAAGTATCAGCTACAAGCCCCTAATATCAGCTACAAGTCCCTATAAGTCCCTAATATCAGCTACAAGTCCATTACATCAACTACAAGTATCAGCTACAAGCCCCTAGTATCAGCTACAAGTCCCTATAAGTCCCTAATATCAGCTACAAGTCCATTACATCAACTACAAGTATCAGCTACAAGCCCCTAATATCAGCTACAAGTCCCTATAAGTCCCTAATATCAGCTACAAGTCCATTACATCAACTACAAGTATCAGCTACAAGTCCCAAGTATCAGCTACAAGTCCCTTACATCAACTACAAGTATCAGCTACAAGTCCCAAGTATCAGCTACAAGTCCCTTACATCAACTACAAGTATCAGCTACAAGTCCCAAGTATCAACTACAAGTCCCTACCATCAATTACAAGTCCTTAGCCTTAACTAAATCACTAACACCAGAGAGAAGTACCTTACCAAGAAAAAGAGATAAAAATAGATCCTATCCCAAAGATACTCTCTTGACACCATTACACGGTTGATTATCTTAAATCTGCGCGCGACCAGAGTTTCTATAAATAGCTAACCTCGTTACACTGTCTCCTCTGCTACACGAAAATTAAGAGAAAAAAAAATCATGTACATAAATATTGGAAACGAACTTCAAAAATTTCTATATTTAGCATCCTGATAATATACAAAAATATGCAGACCCTAACGATTTTGATGTTTTATTTTTCCTAACGGTAACATCTCCAAAATCTTAATCCTCAAACTCGTAAATTCGAGTAGTTGATTCACAAACCAAGGGATTAGAAACCAGTTGTAAAATCCCCCACCCATTACCCATAGCCCAGTGTAAGCCTAGCCTGGTTTACTCCGGGTAAAAGCTATTCTGTTGTTTGAGTTAGGTGGGGAATTTTTTTTAACAGGGGATCGTTGTTGATGTTTAAAGTGGTTGGTGTTTACCTTTTTGTGTTGTATTATTGATGTTTGGTTCCTGTGTGATGTATTTGTTTACCTATTGGTGTTGTATTATCGATGTTGCAACTGATTCATGTGTGATGTATTTGTTATCGTGTCCATGTTGCTAGAGTTAGGTTTAGATGTAGTTTGCAGTTTAGACAGCTTTAGATGTAGTTGCAGGTACACTGGTAAGGATTGTAGTTATCATTATGGTTACAGTAAATTGAGATTAGGGCTAGAGAAGGTCTAAAATTGTCTTTTATTACGTCACGGCGCCGGACATACTTGGAGGGCATGGTCGAGTAGTAGCGCACTTGCTCACTAGGCCAAAAGCCAAAAGTTCAGATACTAGGCTTGGGTCAGTACGACTTCCAAAAGTCCACCCATTGTTATGCTGGAGTATACAACTACGGCTAGGCTAAGTGTCGACTGTCGACTACGGTGTCGCTTCATCCGCCGAGATCAACGAAACAGATACACTCTACTTCATCTGCCCGTATGAATCTGTAGTCTAAAAGACAGCAGCACCTTTAATTTTATAAGTAGCTGTAGCAGTGGCGTAAGCAAGGGGGGGCGGGGGTTAGGGGGGGGGGGGGGTATAACCCCTCCCATGGACCCACACCCCTATATATATATATATATATATATATATATATATATATATATATATATATATATATATATATATATATATATATATATATATATATGATATTATACATATGGAAAAATATTTGAACCCCTCCCATGACCAATTCCTGGCTACGCCACTGAGCTGTAGTGACCACTAATAAAAAATTAAAAAATGCAAGAAAAACAAGGTCGTATCAAAATAGAAAGACTTGCTAGAGCTCTCTAGGATGGAGGTTAAAAAAGTGGTATCAACCACGTCATCGGAAATTCCCACCAGTCAGTTTTTAATCTTTACACATTTACCACCACGTGGTTTCGCTTTACATTTTTATTTTTTTTATTTTATTTTTTTTAAAGTTTTATCTTTAGAAATTTCTGAAGCAAATCCAAAGTGCCAACAGTTTCCGACGCCTTGGTTAAAGTTAAACAAACTTTTTATCCCCGGCGGTTTTTTTTTTCTTTCATCGTTATGCTTTGACGGCTGTTTCTAAATAACCCACAGCAAGAATTTACACAACTAAATTGAGCATACGGGCAAAAAAAAAAAAAAATCTTTTTTCTTTTTTTTTTCTTGAAGATAATCACCCTTCCTCTCTCACTTAAAATTTTCTTTTCTCATCGTCTCATCTTGACGTCTGTTACGTCATTCTAATGTTTGATGTGACGTTTTCCCATTTCTGCGTGTCACGTGACTTCCGGTCCGTGCGACAAATCCATTCATAGACACGAGGCTGTAAGATGTGGGCTCAACGAAAAATCGATCAGGGGAAACAACTTTCTTTTTCGTTTTTATAATCTTTTTCTTTTGCTGAAAAGATTGCAATCATAGTTAGTTCTTTTTTTTTAATTGATAAGATAATATGATAATAGAGCAATATAATAAGGTAAACTGTTTTAAAAATGGAATAATAAATTTTTAATTTATCGTTTTACACGGATGAATATTAATTTAGAGGTAGAAAATAGTGATAATTAATAATGAAACCTATAAATAAATGATTTCAACAAGGAATTGCTATTAGTTGCTTTGTAAGAATTTTTAAGGGTCTCTTTTCTCTAAACCAAATCCAATATCACCACCTTAACTTCAAATTGAACCGGAAACGACATTGAAAATGGATTTTTATCCAGAATCGGCATTTTATTGGGTTTAAGTTTAAGCTTGATGTACCCGTAGTTACTGCACATTGATACTAAATATAGTCGTAGCCATAACCTTAAACCTTGCACCTAATCTCAATCATGACAAAAGTCGCAACTCTACTTGGGGTGGGGAGGGAAGACTCCGTCGTCCCCCCCCCCCCCCCCCGCCCCCACACACACACACCAAAAACACGTCTACCGTCCCATTCAACGAAATAGAATTTATATAGAAAAATAATTTTACAGGTGTCCGCCCCCTCCCAGAAAATTTAGTCCACCCCTACTCCCGTAAATTTCAAGTACCCCCCCCCCCCTTCCGGGGAGGAAAAATTCTGAAAGAAACACTGGTTGCATTAGTATATCATACAGACTAAAGGTAGAGCCTACTTCTATAATATAGACCCGTTTCCTACTTTTGGCCTATAAACCTCACTCACGCAGACAGTGTTTCTTTCAGACCTTTTTCCGGGGGTGGAGCACTTGAATTTTTGCAGGGGCGAATACGATTCTCCAGGGCGGGGGAGGCCGACACTGGTAAAAGTATATATTTTCTACATCAATTATATATATTTTTTTTTTGGGGGGGGGGGGAATTAGACGTTATACCGGGGGTGGGGGGAGGGGCTTCGCTCCTACCCGAAGAGACGCACTAAAGAAACTCTGCACGCAAAACACTTTTAAGATAAGACAAATCAATTAGGTGGTAATGTCAGTGTTTTTACTGTCGAGTATCATTGACGTCATTACTATTGTGTATTTTTTTCGGCATTGGCTTTGTAATTTTTAATGTTTTCTCGAGAATCAATGACGTCATTTTATTGCGTAGACAATTTCTTACTATATGTTCCATGTGACATCACGTTTCGTTTTTCGTATGGCTGTGCATGTTTTAAATTTGCTAGTGTTTTCTCTATAGTAAAAGCGTTCCCAACAGACACCGAAAACCTTCCCAACAGATAGACAGCGAAACTATTAATATAGATAACACTACGGGGGATGGTAACTCGGGAAAAGACATGATTTTTAATCCATTTTTAATTACTTAAATTTTTTTTTAAAAATGGAATAGAATCTCGTAAAAAAGAATTGAGCATCAAGTGAATGGTAAACAATATGTATATAATAGTGCGGAATATTATTATTACTTTAGAAATTCATGTGCGTTTTCTGAGAAATCGGAAATAGCGTAAATTACTACTTCCGCTCAACGGAAATTACTCAAAGTTTGATAGAAGGCAGATAATTAGATATTTTACTTACATGTGAAATTTCATTTATCTATCTGAAACAGTACTCAAGTTATAGGCTTTTGAAAACTAAAAGTAGAATAAGTACCACTTCCGGTTATCGGAAATCGCTGAAAAGTTGATACAGAACTACAATTTTGATATGATACGTATTATAAAATGTTATCTACTTAGCTGTAACGGTACTCAAGTTATCATGTTTACAGACATATACACACACATACACACACATACATACACACACATACACACAAACTGACATACGGACAGAATTGCCAAGTCCAGTTTTTCCGACTTGATTACGTGTAAAGAGCCGACATTTTGATTTAGACTTTTCGCCCGCTTAAAATAAGCCCCCTATACTACGGATGTGATAAAGTACTGAGGAGTAAAACGGTGAAAGCTGTCAAAATCTCATGTGATTTCTGTGCACGATTACAATACTTCCTCTATACTCTGTATACGAGAAAGTAAAAAGATACCTGATCTGTGTTTGTTGATGGGCTGTTTGCCGTAAGTGTTGCATTGGCCACACACCACGATACAGGCAGACGCTGAAAGCACGGTGGTCAAGCGGTAGAAACTGCGCTCACTCTCGAAGCTGAAACTGATCTAAACCACGACTGACCGTCATTAACTGGATTGGATAATATGAACGTTAATACACAAAACGCATGACTCTGATGGAGTGAAGCCTAAAATCTATCTCCCCCCCCCCATATCTGCTAGACACGCCTCTGGATCCATCCACCTCCATACCTACCAAACACGCCACAACCATACCACATAGACACGACTCTGAATCTAACTCCCCAACCCCATACCTACCAGACACGCCTCTGAATCTCCCCCCCATCTAGCAGACACGCCTCTGAATCTAACCAACCTAAACCCAATACCCACCAGACACGCCTCTGAATCTTCCCCCCCTCATATGTACTAGACACGCCTCTGAATCTACCCGCACCTCCCTCCACACCACCTAGACACGCCTCTGAATCCCCTCCCCCCCCTTAACTACCAAACTCGCCACACACTTATCTGCTAGACACGCCTCTGAATCCCTCCCCCCTTAACTACCAAACTCGCCACACACTTACCTACTAGACACGCCTCTGAATCCCCCCCCCTCCATTAACTACCAAACTCGCCACACACTTATCTGCTAGACACGCCTCTGAATCCCCCCCCCCCCCTCCATTAACTACCAAACTCGCCACCTACCTATCTACTAGACACGCCTCTGAATCCTCCCCCCCCCTTAACTACCAAACTCGCCACACACTTATCTACTAGACACGCCTCTGAATACCCCCCCCCCTTAACTACCAAACCCGCCACCCATTTATCTACTAGACACGCCTCTGAATTCCCCCCCCCCCTTAACTACCAAACTCGCCACACACTTATCTACTAGACACGCCTCTGAATCCCCATCCCCCCCCTTAACACTACCAAACTCGCCACGCACTTATCTACGAGACACGCCTCTGAATCCTCCCCACCCCCCCTTAACTACCAAGCTCGCCACACACTTATCTGCTAGACACGCCTCTGAATCCTCCCCCCCCCCTTAACTACCAAACCCGCCACCCACTTATCTACTAGACACGCCTCTGAATTCCCCCCCCCTTAACTACCAAACTCGCCACACACTTATCTACTAGACACGCCTCTGAATCCTCCCCCCCCCTTAACTACCAACCCCGCCACCCACCTATCTACTAGCCACGCCTCTGAATCCTCCCCCCCCCCCTTAACTACCAAACTCGCCACACACCTATCTACTAGACACGCCTCTGAATTCCCCCCCCCCCCCTTAACTACCAAACTCGCCACACACTTATCTACTAGACACGCCTCTGAATCCCCCTCCACCCCCCCCCTTAACTACCAAACTCGCCACACTCTTATCTACTAGACACGCCTCTGAATCCCCCTCCCCCCCCTTAACTACCAAACCCGCCACACACTTATCTACTAGACACGCCTCTGAATCCCCCCCCCCTTAACTACCAAACTCGCCACACACTTATCTACTAGACACGCCTCTGAATCCTCCCCCTCCCCCCTTAACTACCAAACTCGCCACACGCTTATCTGCTAGACACGCCTCTGAATCCCCCCCCCCTTAACTACCAAACTCGCCACACACTTATCTACTAGACACGCCTCTGAATCCCCCCCCCCTTAACTACAAAACTCGCCACACACTTATCTGCTAGACACGCCTCTGAATCCAACCCTCCAGCATCTTGTTACATAAGCAGCGCGGCCTGTCAGGAACTATTTCTTTCTTTTACACACGGCGTCTATAAATAGGTATTACAGGGCAGGGGAAATTCCCGGAGGCCGCCATTAAAATGCCTAGCGTGTCTGACACCTCCGAACGACTGCCGATGAAAAACCAATTCATGAGGACGAAAAAAAAATAGTTCACCTAACCCAGATTTATCGAGGTTATGGTTAGTTGGGTATATGCTACGCCGTGGTGGTAGCGAATGTAGTATTCTAGGTGGTCTCGTATTTATACTGATCTTATACTAATCTTATTTATTTTTTTGTACGCTTAGTATAAAAAAAACTCAACAGAAACAGTTTATTCCAGGCATCTCTTCGTGGGGGTGGGGGGGGGGGGGGGGCGGATTCTCCGAAAGAGTCTACCGCCTCCACCCCTAAAGAAATGGAATGTATATAGAAAATATATACTTTTAATAGTGTCTACCCCCCGGAAATTTTAGAAACCCCTTCCCCCCCCCCCCCCCCCCTCCCCGAAAATTTCAAGTGCCCCCTGGAGAAAAAAATCTGGAAGAAGAAAAACTGACCAGAAAGAACGAAAAAATGCGACTGTATTAAAATATAAATATGACCGAGTATGATATATCGATCCTTAATCTTTAAACAGTTCCCTAGTCAGTTTTTCATTGGGGGGGGGGGAGTAGGGTTGGGGCAACAGTAAACTTGCGTCTTTCCATAAAGACATTTACAACTAAAGATGGAGCTGTTGTTTTGGGAGATCAGGTCGGGGGCCCACCCCGATTACATGGGGTCTAAATCAGAAAATTTGTAAAGATATAGTTCTAGTATAATCATCACTGTGCTCTCTAATCGAGGTCCCCGCCCCTGTTCAATTATTTGTATTAATTAACTAGAATTGGAATTTTTAATTTTTTTTTTGTTTGCAATTTACAATTGAGTTAATTTTGTTTAACTAGTTGTTGCTCAACTTTAGTCGAAGTTACTCAAGCGACGTGGCATACTAGCCGCGCTATATTTTCATATGACGAGGACAGAGAAACAGATGAAGTTTTTTTTAATCCACCTCATGAACCGTCATCTCTGAAAGGGCACTTGACAACTGACTTACCATGTAACTAAGGGGTCATCCATAAATGCTCTGCCCCCCCCCCCCCCAGAAGAAAGTCTACCGCCTCCCCGAACGAATTGGAATTTATATAGAAAACATATACTTTAACCAGTGTCCGCCCCCCCCCCCCCCGAAAATATCAAGTGCCCCCCCCCCTCCTGGAGAAAAAGTCTGCAAGAAACACTGGTCACGTGTTTTTTTTTTGACGATTTTACCCCCCCCCCCCCTTTTCCGTCACACATCGTCACAAAAGCCAGACCCCCTCCCTAAATTGACGTCACACCTCAGCCTACAACCCCCTTCAAAATTGCAAAAACTCTGTGAACATAGAGTATTTTAATCAATTCCTATTACAATTTATTAAATGTTTTCCTAAACGCGAAATAACGGCTAAATACTCGTTTTCTAACATTGCTTTTTTATAACTCAAAAGTGTGACGTCACACCATCTGACCGCCCCCCCCCCCCCCTTCTCCCCTCTCATCACACACCGTCACAAAATTACGGCTCCCTCACCTCCCCCTACGAGTGTGATGTCATTTATGGACGACCCCCTAACTCCAGTACACACCACAAATGACTGACTTACCATGTAACTAACTCCAGTAACCCCCACAACCAACCAACTTACCATGTAACTAACTCCAGTACCCACCACAACCAACTGACTTACCATATAACTAACTCCAATACCCCCCCCCCCCCACAACCAACGGACTTACCATGTAACTAACTCCAGTACCCACCACAACCAACTGACTTACCATATAACTAACTCCAATACCCCCCCCCCCCCCACAACCAACGGACTTCCCATGTAATTAACTCCAGTACCCACCACAACTGACTTCCCATGTAATTAACTCCAGTACCCACCACAACCAACTGACCATGTAACTAACTCCAGTACCCCCCACAACCAACTGACCATGTAACTAACTCCAGTACCCCCCACAACCAACTGACCATGTAACTAACTCCAGTACCCACCACAACCAACTAACTTCCCATGTAACTAACTCCAGTACCCACCACAACCAACTAACTTCCCATGTAATTAACTCCAGTACCCACCACAACCAACTGACTTCCCATGTAACTAACTCCTGTACCCACCACAACTGACTTACCATGTAACTAACTCCAGTACCTACCACAACTGACTTACCATGTAATTAACTCCAGTACCCACCACAACTGACTTCCCATGTAATTAACTCCAGTACCCACCACAACTGACTTACCATGTATTAACTCCAGTACCCACCACAACTGACTTCCCATGTAATTAACTCCAGTACCCACCACAACTGACTTACCATGTAATTAACTCCAGTACCCACCACAACTGACTTACCATATAACTAACTCCAGTACCCACCACAACCAACTGACCATGTAACTAACTCCAGTACCCACCACAACCAACTGACTTACCATGTAACTAACTCCAGTACCCACCACAACCAACTTACCATGTAACTAACTCCAGTACCCACCACAACCAACTGACTTCCCATGTCATTAACTCCAATACCCCCCCCCCCACAACCAACGGACTTACCATGTAACTAGCTCCAGTACCCACCACAACCAACTGACTTACCATATAACTAACTCCAATACCCCCCCCCCCCCCCCACAACCAACTGACTTCCCATGTAACTAACTCCAGTACCCACCACAACTGACTTACCATATAACTAACTCCAGTACCCACCACAACCAACTGACCATGTAACTAACTCCAGTACCCACCACAACCAACTGACTTACCATGTAACTAACTCCAGTACCCACCACAACCAACTGACTTACCATGTAATTAACTCCAGTACCCACCACAACTGACTTCCCATGTAATTAACTCCAGTACCCACCACAACCAACTGACTTACCATGTAACTAACTCCAGTACCCCCCCACAACCAACTGACCATGTAACTAACTCTAGTACCCCCCCCCCCACAACCAACTGACTTACCATGTAACTAACTCTAGTACCCCCCCCCCCCACAACCAACTGACTTACCATGTAATTAACTCCAGTACCCACCACAACCAACTGACTTACCATGTAACTAACTCCAGTACCCACCACAACCAACTGACCATGTAACTAACTCTAGTACCCCCCCCCCCCCACAACCAACTGACTTACCATGTAACTAACTCCAGTACCCCCCACAACCAACTGACTTCCCATGTAACTAACTCCAGTACCCACCACAACCAACTGACTTACCATGTAACTAACTCCAGTACCCACCACAACCAACTGACTTACCATGTAATTAACTCCAGTACCCCCCCCCCCCACAACCAACTGACTTACCATGTAACTAACTCCAGTACCCACCACAACCAACTGACTTCCCATGTAACTAACTCCAGTAGGCCTACCCACCACAACTGACTTCCCATGTAATTAACTCCAGTACCCACCACAACCAACTGACTTCCCATGTAATTAACTCCAGTAGGCCTACCCACCACAACTGACTTCCCATGTAACTAACTCCAGTACCCACCACAACTGACTTCCCATGTAACTAACTCCAGTACCCACCACAACTGACTTCCCATGTAATTAACTCCAGTACCCACCACAACTGACTTCCCATGTAATTAACTCCAGTACCCACCACAACTGACTTCCCATGTAATTAACTCCAGTACCCACTACAACCAACTGACTTCCCATGTAACTAACTCCAGTACCCACCACAACTGACTTCCCATGTAACTAACTCCAGTACCCACTACAACCAACTGACTTACCATGTAACTAACTCCAGTACCCACCACAACCAACTGACTTATTATGTAACTAACTCCAGTACCCACCACAACTAGCGACCGGGCCCGTTCATGTACGGCGGCCTCTATCAACCACCGAGTCAATCATTGCGCAGCTTGAGCAAAGTGTTTGAACTGGGTTCTCCGTGGTGTAGACATAACAATCGTCAAGCTGAGAGACACGAGCACGTCCACGTGTGCGCGCACGTGCCCGCGTGAGCAGGTTGAAGAGGTGTGTAATAGGTCGAAGAGCGACCGGTGCTGTTGTAGGCATGTCGTGACGTCAGCGTGGAGGCTGTGACGTCGGCACGGAGATGTTTATACCGTCATTGTTTAAAGTCTGTGAAAATTTGTTTATTTGGTTCTCTGAATTCACACGTTATTTGTTTCTATTCAGTTAAATTATAATATATAGCTCGATGAAATTAACACAGTCGTTATTGATAGTCATGGAAATTTTTATATTTGTGAAACTGACATTTAGTTACCATAAACTTAGTTATAATTCAGTCATTTATTTTCGATTTTTGCAACTACCACGAAAATATTTGCATAGGGGAAGTAAGAATGTAGATTACATAGTCGTTACTTAAAGGCAATGGAATTATTAAAATTTAGTTCCCTGATTCGTGTATAATTCAATTAGTTTAAATCGCCCTTCGTTTTAAGGTTTTTTTAATCAGGCGAATACCTAGCCAGTAGGGCTTATGAACATTCTAACCAAATAATGTATGGCTTATGCATATCCAATAACATACTGTATGTCTTATGAACATTCTACTAATCCCATACTGTAGGGCTTATGAACATTTTATCCCATATTGAGGGTTAATAGCCAGTAGGCTTTTATGAACATTCAAATCCCAATCGAAAAATTGCCTTTAAAGATAAAGAAGTCGAAATGGTGCTTTTGATCTATATTTGACCCCCCCCCCCCCACCCCACCCCGACACCACGACAAAGCGATGACAAAACACCTCTTTGAGCAAGCCTTCCTTTCATATTCATAACCTTGTTGAACAGTTCAACTCTACTTTATCTGCCCTAAATGCCGTTCGTTAACCTCTAAACCAAAATTTGTAATTCCGATTATCCAACCCAGACGAATCCATCACCCGTGGCTTAAGCTACGGTCATCATGACCTTCACACGTCATAAACCACGATGTGTGTGTGTGTGGGTGGGGAGTGGGGGATCGGGATTTGGATGTAACATTTATCATCACATATCATAACCTCACCCCCGGGGGGTCAGATTTGTGCTGGCAAAATGTGCCGGAGTAAATTTTCTGGGATCTTGTCCCATTTTTTATTAACTCGTAAATGGGAAGGCCGCCCCGCGGGGAATTGAGTAATTTTATAGCCTCGCGCTAAACAGAGTTTTTTTTTCTTTCCTTTTTTTTTGTGATTTCACAAGTTTAAAAAAAAATGAAACGAAATAAAATAAAATAAACGTTTGACCTGTGTGTGGGTCATGTCGGAAATAAATTTCAAATCACGCTATCTGAGAGAAGACATTTAATTTGAAACTCACTTGAATAATCCCTTTTTTTTTGTGGGGGGGGGGGGGGACGTTGAATTAATTACTCCTCGATTTAGCTAATGCCGCTGTTTTAATTTATATTACTTAGACTGCAAAATAAGTAAATTAAACATTTTGAATTTTTTTTCCTTTCTAAGTTAACATTTTAAGGTTTTTTTCGAGGTCAAAGGTTAAAGTTCAGGAATAGTTTTTAAACTGGAAAGAAATGTATTGCTTTCCTTTTAAGAAGCTTACTTGTTGCCCTGAAGATTCCAATGTTTTCTAGGTGTTTTTTTTTTCAGATTATTGCATGGTTTTTATGTTTAAAAAAAAAAAAAAACTTCACCAACAAACAAAGCATTCGGTCAGAGATCTAGAGACAGTGTACTAAAACTTTGACTTTGTTGTGAGCAAAGACTCCATGTCATACCTTAAAATTTAGCATTCGTTTTATTGGACTTTAGAAATTTATAGTTCTATTTTCTATGCTTTAAAGCACAAATCGTAATAATGTTAAATATGTGTGTTCATTGTCATATTTTAAAATTTAGCATTCGTCTTATTTGATTTTAGAAATTTATAGTTCTATTTTCTATGCTACAAAGTATAAATCGTACTAATGTTAAATAGGTGTTTCCATAAAAGGTGTAAAGATGTTAGTTGTACCACTGATTTCTTGGATTAATGTAAATTAAAAGACGAACGCCCACTGCGCATGCCCAACATTAGGTTTTTAGCTGACCTCTAACGTTGCTGGCGATATATTTCCATTTTGTTAGCCGCTAACCCAAAGTCGAATAACTCGCCGGTAATTTATTCAGAGTTACTTTTCCTGAACTTAAAAATAAGATTTTAAAGCCGGATACCGGAATCTGGTTTCGTGATTTCGGCGACTGCATTAATTGTGTTGTAAATCCTAGCTTTCCTCCACGGGTATCGGATCGTGTCATCTCGGATTCGGTCCTGTGATCGGTGAAGCCCTGATTGGAGCGATACCGAGGCTTAGGGCAATACCCTAGCTTACGATTACACTCGGGCTTAATGGAGTACCGGCACTTCGTGATACTTTTGTCTAGGCCGATACTTAGGTGTTGAGCAGTGGTTTTCTAACTAAAGGCTAGGATTATTGCTATGGGAGGTGCGGGTTAGTGCTATGCGAGGAGCGGATTAGGGGAGGTGTGGACTCGTGCTTGGCGAGGAGTGGACTAGGGCTACAGGAGGTGTGGACTAGTGTTTGGTTAGGTGTGGACTAGTGCTAGGGGAGCGGGAAATGTATGGCAATATTGCACAACTTCATACGGAAACTTCAGTCAAGTTTAATCGTCACACACTAGTCGGAAACCTACATTTGCTTCTTCAGATTAAAGGTTCGATTTCTAAAGGTTCGATTTCTAAGGGATCGATTTGTAAAGATTCAATTTTTAAAGTTTCGATTCTTATAGCTTCGATCTGGAAAGGTCCGATTTCTAAACGATCGATTTCTAAAGGTTCGATTTGTAAAGGTTCGATTTATGAAGGTTCGATTTCTAAAGGCCTGATTTCTAAAGCTTTGATCTCTCAGGTTCAATCTGTAAAGGTTCGACATCCTAAGGTTCCATTGGAAAGAATTGATTTCTAAAGGTTGCATCTCTTAAATGGTCCAATCTCTGGAAATTTTTGGAATCGATAGGTCTAAAATGTCCACTGACATAGCCTTACATACGCCGTACTCAAGCACCTGTACAAACAACGTACAACAAACGCCAGCAACACCGCGGTGAATCGAGCACATACAATATATTGCAATATGTGTTTAAATATATTTATATTTCGCATACACACACCTTTCAGTCATCAATGATGTAATGTTTAGGCAGTGTTGGATTTTCAAAATATGAACAATTGAACAAACTTGGAATTTTATTTTATTTTGTGTTAGTTACTTCCCTTTCATACAATGACTATTGTAACCAAGGTAGACAACCTTCAATTATATTTCCAAAAGTTGTTAAAAATTCTAGCATTTCAACATAAACTAAATGTATCAAATTATTTAAATATTAAGCGATAGTTTTTCAAATCGTTTATGAAAAAATTGCACTCTATCTATATTTTTATCAATTTTTAAACAAATATTTGAGAATATTTTAAAAATGAAAACGTTGTACTATATTAAATGCTTAAATTTAAAATTATCGGAAGTTCGTTAAATGTACACTCTGGCAATGTTGCTTGACTGGCGGGTTTTCTTTTCGTTAAGTTATGTTTTAAAATAAATCCTGATAATACAAATATGTAATTGAATGGTGGTTCCTCTTCGTTCTTAAGCTTCAGTGTCGAAGGGAATCGAACCTAATCTGTCAGAGGTTTCAAACTCGAGACTTTTTCGAATTTAACAACCATGAGCTTTGCCGACTTGACCACGCCTCCAACACAAGTATACATGGCAATTTGTTATGCCCCATTTTTTTAAATATTTTTCTCGCTTTTTCCCATTCCAACTAGTGGGTCGATGGAGCAGTAGCGTAGCGAGGGGGGGGGGGGGGGGGGGACGGGGGGGGGGACATATGTCCCCGGGCGCCGACCTTAGGGGGCGCCAAAATGGGTTGGAAAAATAAATTTAAAGGTCGAAGGGGGGTGCAAATCGAAGTATGAGGGGGGAGTGCAGATCGAAATCTTTAGGGGGGGGGGGGTGCAAATCGAAATCTTGAGAAGGAGGGGGGGGGGGGGTGGAATTCGAAAAGTTTGTCCCCGGGCGCCGGGAAGGGTCGCTACACCTCTGTGATGGAGTATGGGCTTATAAGTGGAGCTGAAGAACTAAATATAGATTCAATTTTACTTCTTTCTTTATTGTTCGTTTTCCCAAACTATTTCAACCATGGACTCCTAACTCATATATACATACATACATACATATATATATATATATATATATATATATATATATATATATATATATATATATATATATATGTGTGTGTGTGTGTGTGTGTGTGTATGTGTGTGTGTGTACTATTATTCTGACCAATTAAAAGATATCGTGAAACAACGATACCATATCCTTCGGCGATACCACATCGACACCGGTATCATTAGTGATGGTTTTTACGATACCGCTAAATATATAGATCACCTTTAATAAACCCCTAACTCCCCTGGCACTACCTGTTACCACCCCCCCACCCCCCCCCCCACCCCCCTGGGAAGATGATTTAATATCGCACTTTGCCTCAGTATCGGGAAGCGCCTCATATAATCTTACTCACATCTCTCTACATTGAAACTCATTTCTCCCCGACGCTTCGTGAGCCAATAGCATGTGTGCGTGTGAGTCTGCGTGCGTGTGTGTGCATGAGTGTGTGTTTGTGCGTATGTGTGTGTGTGTCTACGTGTGTGTGTGCATCTGTGTGTATAAGTGTGTGGTTGCGTGCGTAAGTGTGTGCACGTGTGCGCCTACGTGCGTGTGTGCGTGTGTGTGCGTTAGTGTGTGTGCTTGCGTGCGTGAGTACGTGTGTATGTGCAGACTACAACTGTCCTCACGCTATGCCTCGACCAAGACAGACAATAACTAAACTAAACTTTCAGCTACCCCGCACCATATTAGTTTGAGACAACTTAAAAAATAACTGAGCTAGAAGCTCGGGGAAAACAAAATTTCATCGCGTTTTTATTTGCGGGAAAATGTAACGACTTTTACGAAGATGCCCCAATCCGCTGCCCCTATATACCACAAGACAATGACATACAGTTCTGGATCATCCCCCGTCTACGTCTTATCCAGTGTTTCTTCAGGACTTATTTTTCCGCGGGGGGGGGGGGGCATTTGAAATTTGTGTGGTTGGGGGGGGGGGGGGGGTTGGGGGCGGACTAAAATTTTCGGGGGGAGGGGAGACACTGTTAAAGTATATATTTTCTATACAAATTCCATTTCGTTCGGGGGGGGGGGGGGCTGAGCCTCCCCGAAGAGATGCTTGGAAGAAACTCTGGTCTTACCCTACCATTCTACCAATATCTTCCTCTTCGTGACGTTATTGTTTCAAAATACTTAAGATAAACAAAGGACGCTTTAAATTATGTTTAAAATAAACCGGGAGTGATCTCCCCTAAACTTTCTCGAATATTCTTATATAAAACAACAGGGGATGGGAACTCGGGATAAAGTTATGATTTTTAATCCATTTTAAATACTTAAAATTTTTAAAATAAAATAGAATCTCATAGAAAAAAGTATTGCACACCAAGCGAACGCCGAATAAAGATGTTCATAATGGTGCGCAATATTATTAGTACTTTATAAATTTAGATGCGTTTTTGAGAAATCGGAAATAGCGTAAATTAGTACTTCCCGTCAACGGAAATTACTCAAAATTTGACAGAACGAAGAGAATTAGATTTTTTACTTACATGTGAAATTTCATTTATCTATCTGAAATAGTACTCAAGTTATAGGCTTTTGAAAAATTCAAAGTAGAAAAAGTACCACTTCCGGTTAATTAGAGTTAATCGAATATAAATAACGGACTATAGATAAACATCTTTACTATAAACTGTGCACATTTTAAAACTATTACCGGGTGGGGTGGGACGGGGGGTAGGTTGACACAAATTGCAAAATTTACAGAGGAAAAAAGGCTTTGTTGAATATTTTGAATCATAATTTACGATGAAAACGATGATTTTTTTCACATGAATTAATAGGTGGCTTGTGCGCATCATTTGAAACCATTAGGCAAAATGGGAAACATAATTTGTTTTCGGGAGTTGGGGTGGGGGTGGGGGTGGGGGGTGACACCATGAGGTACCACACCGGGTGACACCCGACCTAGCGACGCCACTGGTTATGAATAGTGTGTTAACACCATCACAAAAACGATACCCCTTTACCTGATGAATATTTTTAGTTTCATGTGGTTTACATTTTTTTTTATTTGACGCGACCATCCCTTTGATTTTCTTGTAAAAAAAAATTGTTTCGCTTTGCCTTGAACAAATTTAACTAAAAAACTATACAAGATGTATGGGTTTGTCTGAAGTTAATGAGGTCACCCACTGTTAAACGAATTAGAGCTCTCTATTCAGTGAGGGGAAGTGTTACACGATGCGTACCACGTCAAAAAATTGAATCCAGTTAAAATTGCGAAATAGCAGGGGGGTGACGCAAAAACTTGGAATACTAAAGTGAAGGAGTAGCGAGGTGACCTTTCAGTTAATGCACCTGGTGACACCTCCTGTTCACAGGTATATCACTTTTAATAAACAGCGCTAGTTTGACAGATTGTCGTATTTGCCGTTACAAGAAATAGTATTTATTTCGCAGAATAGAATAGAATCTAGAATCTATTATATCTGATATGGCCAGTGTTTCTTTGACTTTGTTGGAGTGGATATGATGTACCAGGATATACTGGTTAACTGTTTTGTTAAGGAAGAATTGATTGTATGTCTAAAGAATTCAATTTTAGTCTTAGATACCTTTCAATCTGGCATCAAAATAATGTGTCTCTGTCTAGCTTCGAAAAATGTCTCTAACTTCAAAAGGTGTCTCTGTCAGGCTTCAAAAGGTGTCTCTGTCTAGCTGCAAAATGTGTCTCTGTCTAGCTTCAAAGGGTGTCTCTGTCTAGCTTCAAAAGGTGTCTCTGTCTAGCATCAAAATGTGTCTCAGTTTAGCATCAAAAGGTGTCTCTGTCTAGCTTCAAAAGGTGTCTCTGTCTAGCATCAAATGATGTCTCTGTCTAGTATCAAAACGTCTCTCTCTGCCTAGTCTAGCCTCAAAACGTCTCTACCTAGTCTAACCTCAAAAAGTCTCTGCCTAGTCTAGCATCAAAAAGTCTCTGCCTAGTCTAGCCTCAAAATGTCTCTGCCTAGTCTAGCATCAAAACGTCTCTGCCTAGTCTAGCCTCAAAAAGTCTCTGCCTAGTCTAGCATAAAAAAGTCTCTGCCTAGTCTAGCCTCAAAAAGTCTCTGCCTAGTCTAGCATCAAAAGCTGTCACTGTCATCCAGACATATTTACCTGCACAGTCTGACACGCCCACACGTGCAGGTGTGTAGAGTGTACACAGGTATGATGCATTGTTGTCATATGTGCTCCCCCCCCCCCACCTGAATCTTAATACCCCCCCCCCACCTGAATCTTAATACTCCCTCCACCTGAAACTTGATACCTCCCCCCCCCACCTGAAACTTAATACACCCCTACCTGAAAGGTTGTACACCCCACCCCCTAAGTGAAATTTGTATACCCCCCTCCCTTTGCACACACACCTAAAAGTTTATACCACCTACCTGAAAATCATACCCTCCCACGCCTAAATGTAAGTGTATACCCTCCCCCACCTGGAAAGATATACCTCCCCCACTTAAAGTTAACACCCACCTCCTATTTGAACGTTCATGCACCTCCCCACCCCCGACCCCCACCCCCCGCTCACAGCTCCCTGTACTTTCCTCCACTCGTATCTTCCCTTTTACTTCCCCAGACCCCCCTCTTTTCTGTGCCTCCCACCTCAGAGGGAGGGGGGGGGGGGCGCTCACCCTGGCCTTTAACCCCCCTCACCCTCCTAGCATGCACGCATGCACACCTCAATCAGACCACGAGCATGATGGGAGATAAAAATAACCGGGACAGACCGACACACCTACCTTCCCATGATTCATCCCCACGCTTTCATTCCATTTTTACCTTCCAAAGCCACCACCGGTCTCCCTACGTTTACGTCACTGGCCTTCAGCGGAAAAAGTGGGTTTTCTGTGGATGGTGGTGGGAGGAGGGGTGGTTTCATCCATACCTGAGCACAAGTTCGATGGCGCGTTCTCCAGCATTTCAAGGATCGTTACAATCAAATGACAGCGATAAATTAGCCATGTATACTGCAATAGCTGATTTTGAAAGTTAAAAATCTACCTAGACTTTAAGTGTCTATCATTACGGGTATTTATATATATATATATATATATATATATATATATATATATATATATATATATATATATATATATATATATATATATATATATGTAAATGTACCAAAATATATATATATATATATAAGGTATCTCAGTCTAGCATTTAAAGGTGTCTCAGTCTAGCATATATATATATATATATATATATATATATATATATATATATATATATATATATATATATATATATATATATATATATAGGGCCACCATGGGCTCACGGTATGCTGTTAAAACTGAAGTACGGATGGACACGTAGGACAGGTGTAACATACGGGGCCACTCTGGAACCTCCACCACGGCACCACATCAAAGAGCGCTCCCTGACCCGAGGTGCCTTAAAATAACGGTCGGTGGAACCGAATGCCAGCCAGGTCTGCGAGGGCTTGTTTCTGATAAGAGAAAACATAGGTAAATGGTGTCGGTAGACATAGCGTGGGGGAAATCGTGTCGGGAAAAAATGGTGTCTGGAAAATCGTGTAGCGAAATCGGTGTCAGGAAAATCGAGTTGGAAAATCGTGTCGGAAAACTAGTGTCGGAAAATTTTATCGGAAAACTAGTGTCGGAAAATTTTATCGGAAAACTAGTGTCGGAAAATCGTGTCGGAAAACTAGTGTCGGAGAATGGTGTCTGGGGACCAGTAGCGGCTTGGTATAGGTGTTACTAAATAAATCCCTGGAGAAGGTGTGAAGTATTCTCTTGCAAATAGTCATGTTGGGATCTCTTGCTTGTCATGTTGAGAACTCTCTTGGTGCTAGTCATGTCGGTACATCACTTGGTGCTATACATGTTGGAAAATGTCTTGGTGCTAGTCTTGTTGTTGTCTTGGTGCTAGTCATGTTGAGACCACTCTAGTTGCTAGTCGTTTTTGGAAGTCTCTAGGTGCTAGTCATGTTGGGACATCACTTGGTGCTATACATGTTGGAAAATGTCTTGGTGCTAGTCTTGTCGGGACCAGATTTAGGTGCTAGTCATTTTGAGACCTCACTGTTGCTTTTCATGTTGGGACATTAATTGGTGCTATACATGTTGGAAAATGTCTTGGTGCTAGTCTTGTTGAGACCACTCTAGGCGCTAGTCATTTTGGGAAGTGTCTTGGTGCTAATCTTGTTGGGAAGTCTGATGCTGCCATCTTTACATCGCTATTGAGAATCGATTATGTTGGCCCTCACGCATGAGCTCAATTTTATTTTACAGAAAAACATTTGTCTCCAGTTTATGAATATGAACTTCTTGTCACAAAGATATTATAAAATTACCTTATTATTTTTAACAACAGATATGTTGATGCCTCATACGTTCTCAATTCTTCTATGGGCTTTTAAGCTTGGTAAATGCTGTAGGACAGCGTTGTCGAATGCTAGAGCGTTTGGTCAGCCCGAAGGTCTCGAGTTCGGATCTTGTTTCGGACTTGTGACTGTAGGACGTCCTTGAGTCCACCCAGCTCTGATAGGTATCTGATTTACGTTTTGGAAACTAAAGGCGGCTGGGTATAGTACTGACCACACCATCCCTTCATAAGACGAGGTCAAGATACAATATAGCTCTACTTTATCTGTCCAATCTATCGCTAAGTCTGAAGAGGAATCTTTCATATTAGATGATAACAATGACAATAATTTATTCGTTATTAAATAAAGTATATTTTTAAAATTTAAATTGTCCCGCTTAATAATAAAATATTTAGAAAACCAAACGAATATATGGAGTATATATGGAGTATATATGGAGTATATATATATATATATATATATATATATATATATATATATATATATATATATATATATGTATCGTTGATGTATAAGCTGCTGTCCGTGAATACTCCAACCAGACGACACAAAAAAAAAACTTTTGCTTCTCCTGATCTTGTCCCTCGTTGCTTATTTTCACTCCCACAAGACCTACACAGTGGTGACCTTCGACCTCAGGGATCTTTTATGTACCATTCGTGTAGTATACACTGTCCGCGTGTCCCGAAAATAAACTTTCGGCCTGGAGAGCGGATAAGAATGGAACCCCCGCCGGCCAACACCGCCTGACGACATACCACGTGCACGGCACCGACCTTTAACCTTTGGCTGGCTCGACTCGCTCGCAGCCTGGACATACCAACATCCGGGTACCTTTAAGCGCTTGGGTCGAAATCTTTTGGCTTATATTCTTCTTAATGAATGTCACGTGGGGCATTATTAATCATTTGATTGGCCGAACCCGGGGTGGGAGGTCAGTATGTCACGCGCTATCATGTACCAATTCACCCGAAGTTCGTTTGTTTCCTGTATACTTTTATTCTTCAAATATGTACCACCATGGTACTGACTATTATATTTACCACCATGCTACTGACTTGTATATTTACCACCATGCTACTGGCTTACTAGTATATTTACCACCATGCTACTGACTTATGTATTTACCACCATGGTACTGACTATTATATTTACCACTATGGTACTGACATTGATATTTACTACTGACTACTGACTTCGACATTTTCTACCAAGCCTTGAATATTTAAGACCAAGACATGCGTATCAGTCTATATTATTTTAAACTATTTAACCCCAGCGCCACAAAGGTGGGTTAAACCAAACCCTACCTGAAAAGTTTGAGAGCCGCTGTAAACCCTACTTGAAAAGTTTGAGAGCCGCTGTAAACCCGACCTGAAAAGTTTGAGAGCCGCTATAAACCCTACCTGAAAAGTTTGAGAGCCGCTATAAACACGACCTGAAAAGTTTGAGAGCCGCTGTATTTTAAACCCCAGCGCCACAGAGGTGGGTTAAACCAAACCCTACCTGAAAAGTTTGAGAGCCGCTGTAATTTAAACCCCAGCGCCACGGAGGTGGGTTAAACCAAACCCTACCTGAAAGATTTGAGAGCCGCTGTAAACTCTACCTGAAAAGTTTGAGAGCCGCTTTAAACCCTACCTGAAAAGTTTGAGAGCCGCTGTAAACTATACCTGAAAAATTTGAGAGCCGCTGTAAACTATACCTGAAAAGTTTGAGGGCCGCTGTAAACCCTACCTGAAAAGTTTGAGAGCCGCTGTAAACCCTACCTGAAAAGTTTGAGAGCCGCTGTAAACCCTACCTGAAAAGTTTGAGGGCCGCTGTATTTTAAACCCCAGCGCCACAAAGGTGGGTTAGTTTAAACCCTACCTTAAAAATTTGAGAGCCGCTGTAAACCCTACCAGAAAAGTTTGAGAGCCGCTGTATTTTAAACTACAGTGCCACAGAGGTGGGTTAAACCAAACCCTACCAGAAAAGTTTGAGAGCCGCTGTATTTTAAACCCCAGCGCCACAAAGGTGGGTTAAACCAAACCCTACCAGAAAAGTTTGAGAGCCTCTGTAACCCCTACCTGATAAAGTTTGAGAGCCGCTGTAAACCCTACCTGAAAAGTTTGAGAGCCGCTGTATTTTAAACCCCAGCGCCACAGAGGTGGGTTAAACAAAACCCTACCTGAAAAGTTTGAGAACCTCTGTAAACCCTACCTGAAAAGTTTGAGAGCCTCTGTAAACCCTACCTGAAAAGTTTGAGAGCCGCTGTATTTTAAACCCCAGCGCCACAGAGGTGGGTTAAACCAAACCCTACCAGAAAAGTTTGAGAACCGATGTAAACCCTACCTGAAAAGTTTGAGAGCCGCTGTAAACCCTACCTGAAAAGTTTGAGAGCCGCTGTATTTTAAACCCCAGCGCCACAGAGGTGGGTTAAACCAAACCCTACCAGAAAAGTTTGAGAACCGATGTAAACCCTACCTGAAAAGTTTGAGAGCCGCTGTATTTTAAACCCCAGCGCCACAGAGGTGGGTTAAACCAAACCCTACCAGAAAAGTTTGAGAACCGATGTAAACCCTACCTGAAAAGTTTGAGAGCCGCTGTATTTTAAACCCCAGCGCCACAGAGGTGGGTTAAACCAAACCCTACCTGTTGCCGGCCGCCATATTTATTTCTGCTTCAAAGTGCTCGCTGTCGGTGTCCAATTAGTGGTTTGTTTAAAGCGTCTGGGGTTGTCTGAAGGCCAGGGTGGGGAGGCCTGTCTCCAGTTTATGGCCAAAGATGTGTTGGCCTACTTCTTGTTTTTGGCCAAAGATGTGTTGGCCTACTTCCTGTTTCTGGCCAAAGATGTGTTGGCCTATTTCCTGTTTCTGGCCAAATATGTATTGGCCTTTTCTGGCCTGTCTCCAGTTAATGGCCAAGATGTGTTGGCCTACTTCCTGTTTCTGGCCAAAGATGTGTTGGCCCATCTCTTGGTTTTGGCCAAAGATGTGTTGGCCTACTTCCTGTATCTGGCCAAAGATGTGTTGGCCTACTTTCTGTTTCTGGCCAAAGATGTGTTGGCCTACTTTCTAGTTCTGGCTAAAGATGTGTTTTGGCAGAGCGGGCCTGTCTCAGTTAATGGCCAAAGATACGATGGCCTGAATAATGTTTCTGGCCAAAGATGTGTTGGCCTACTTCTTGCTTATGGCCAAATATGTGTTGGCCTTATTCTTGTTTATGGCCAAAGATGTGTTGGACTACTTCCTGTTTCTGGCCTAAGATGTGTTGGCCCATCTCTTGGTTTTGGCCAAAGATGTGTTGGTCTCATTCTGTTTCTGGCCTAAGATGTGTTGGCCTACTTCTTGTTTCTGGCATAAGATGTGTTGGCCTACTTCTTGTTTCTGGCCAAAGATGTGTTGGCCTACTTCTTGCTTATGGCCAAAGATATGTTGGCCCATCTCTTGGTTTTGGCCAAAGATGTGTTGGCCTGTGCTGGTCTGTCTCCAGTTAATGGCCAAGATGTGTTGGCCTACATTCTGTTTCTGGCCAAAGATGTCTTGGCCCATAACGTTGTTTTGGCCATAGCTTTGTTTCTCGCTAAAGGAATGTTGATTGTCTCCTTCATCTGACACAGGTTTCAGAAACAGCTGCCGCCAGACTTTAATGTGTACGATATCAGGCCCGTACCATGTGTGAAGGTCACTATTATACCATCTAATTTACATATACATTTGCTTAAAACTGAAACATAAAGTAACTTTTGTTCTTTATCATTTTAGCGCAGTAATTTTCCTCTCAGTGTGATGATAACGGAAAATTAGTTCCAAAAAAATCAGAGATGACTTAGACTGCAGGAGCCGTAATAGCTCTTGTCTTAGGCCGATATTTGTGAGCTTGTGGATTAACATTATAAACATATTTCTTCGTTTAAGTTTTCTTCCTCCCCGCATTGATTACTTGAGAAAATTAACATGCGTAAAGGTCAAGGTGATGTGATAGCATGTAACCATCCCCCGGGTCGCCGGGCAGGTGGTTTATTTATCTTGTTCTACCTTTTCTACCCATCTTTACCTCCCTTGATCAGGATCATCTCCCTTCCTATTCCGATAAAACCTCGTGTGCGACGTTCTGCCAAATCAGCGTCTTCTAGAAGCCCATGCAGATGCATTTCAAAACATGCAGGGAGTAATAATTATTTGATCTTTTAACTTACAGAAAAAAACATATTAAAATAAAAATATTTTTTGTTGTGCTTTTTTAACTTGGGTGAGATTCTTTAGTCAACAACGTGTTTTTTTATCGACTTCTACAACAACAGTTTGTTCAGATCGTCTAGCTGAGATATGATTGACACGTGTTCATGAAGGTTTTTTTTTCTTAGACGGGGGGGGGGGGTGAGCAGTTGTTCCCCTTTGTTAGTGACACTGTTAACCTAACCTAACCCAACCCAACCCAACCCTACCTTACCTTACCTTACCTTACCTTACCTTACCTTACCTTACCTTACCTTACCTTACCTTACCTTACCTTACCTTACCTTACCTTACCTTACCTTATCCTACCTTACCTTACCTTACCTTACCTTACCCAACCTAACCTAACCCAACCCAACCCTACCTTACCTTACCTTACCTTACCTTACCTTACCTTACCTTACCTTACCTTACCTTACCTTACCTTACCTTACCTTACCTTACCTTATCTTACCTTACCTTACCTTACCTTACCTTACCTTACCTTACCTAACCCAACCCAACCCAACCCAACCCTACCTTACCTTAACTTAAGTAAACGCAACGTCTTAATTATGCTTTAAAAAATGTTTAGTGCACTTGTTATAGGTGGCCTTCAATAAAGTCACCAATGAGGGAAAGAGGGGGCATAACCTTGACCTTAATGGCAAAGGCCCATGACCTTCACCTGACTGGCATATGTCCATAAAACAATCCAAATTAAGAGACGCTGTTCTTTTTTCCCCATATTAGCCAGCATTAAGCCTCCGGGCAATTAGTTTAATTGCGATACCAGCACCGCTAATTATAATTGATCGAGACTATCTGATAAAATATGGAGAAAAATCGCAAAGTTCATATTTTTTTTAAAATCCTGAATATAACATATAAAGGCAGACTACGTCGCTACTATGGACTACTTTTTGGTGCGTATTGATTTCGTCTGGTAAACAATGGCGTGATCCCGACTACCGGTGCACTACTTTGGCTGACATCATCAAGTCTGTACGTGTCCAGCCCTTAAACATGAGCGGCGGCACGTCTCTTGTGGGCGGGGGTTGGTGAGGGGAACCCTGTGATCTTTGACGGCTAGGGGGTTCGGGCAACATTTGTTGAGGGTAACGTTTTCAGGGTTAGCTGGTAGTATGTCATTGGTCTTTGGTTAGTTAGTTGGTAGTATGTCATTGGTTTTTGAGGATTAGCTGGTACTATGTCATTGGTCTTTGGTCAGTTAGCTGGTAGTTTGTCATTGGTTTTTCATGGTTTTCTGGTAGTATGTCATTGGTCTTTGGCCAGTTAGCTGGTAGTATGTCATTGGTCTTTCAGAGTTTTCTGGTAGTATGTCATTGGTCTTTGGTCAGTTAGCTGGTAGTTTGTCAGAAGTATGTCATTGGTCTTTGTTCAGTTAGCTGGTAGTATGTCATTGGTCTTTGGTCAGTTAACTGGTAGTATGTCATTAGTCTTTGGTCAGTTAGCTGGAAGTATGTCATTGGTCTTTGGTCAGTTAGCTGGTAGTATGTCATTGGTCTTTGACCAGTTAGCAGTATGTCATTTTTTTTGTCAAAGTTCCAACCACAGGCAGATTAGGCTCGATAGCTCGAGATACCCCATCTAAGTTTGTTCTTGGGTGGACAAAAGCTATGGAAGTAAAGCCAGAAAGAAAAGCATTCTGAAATCATAGTCAATGGCCTATACCATGTTGACACGTAATACTTAATAGTGTTGGAGGAAATACTCTCCAATATTGCTATTAAGAATGAAGAAGAAGAGAAATTCTGTGTGTTCCATTTTTGTTGGAAATATTTGAGCGATCTTTGATAGAGTTTATTTGCAATATTTTGTAGATTTTGCAGCTAATTTGTTAAGAGTATAAGCTATCTTTAGTAAAAGTGTTTGGGAGTTTTTAAAAGAAAGCCAGGAATGAAGATCGTTAGCTGTAATAATTATTGGAGAAAAAAAACTGAAAGGTTAGGATCCAGTAAACCAACTCTGCGTGAAAATGGCAGCTGTAAAGTAATCGGTTCCTTAAATAAATCATTAGTTCTAAAAGAAATAACTGTTTTGCTAATAAAGTAATTTTATTATTATTTTAAAAAAACACAAAATGTTCAATTTTTTATTTAGCTGTGACTGCCAAATTCAAAAATTAAGTTAGTGTTTTGTTTATGTGAAAAGGTTTAATCAATCTCTAACTATTTCTTAAACTAAATAAACACAGCGCTCTTCCGAAAATAAATTCGCGGCATAGTTATCTCCCCTCATCATAATGAATGGAGTCAACCAGCGCTCCGTGATACGGGCAAGGTACGGCTATTTGTACAGGTGTAAAACGTCGGATGGTAATGTTATTAAACACAATTAACCGTAGCATACCGAACATTACCGCAGACCTTCATCTCTGGTCTATAGTCTATACGAAAAAAAAACGAAAGAAAAAAAACTCGATGGGTTGCAAAGTTCAACATCCGGGTCTTGGCCTCCCAGTAGGTTTAGATTGAAAATAGTTAACCTGGTTTAGAATATTCTAGAAGAATCCACCTTACCATCGACCGTTTCATTAAAACCGTTGACTCACCTGGCGATGGTTTCATCGTCTTTCTCGGCAGTCCGCGTTGTTGTTTTTTTTCTTCTCTGGGCATGCTCAGTTTTCATTGATTCGATGAGGTCGGATTGTAATCTCATTATTTATGCAAGGTCAAAGCGTAAGGGTCGGGTAGGGGCTGTCGGCAGTCGTCAAAGCTAACATGGGCTTTAGGTAGAGGGATCGCCGCCGACAATAGGTAGCGTTGTGGAAGCTTCAGTGGGTGATTACGCTAATTAGCTTAATAGGTTTGGTCGACTGATAAGACAAATTCGATTAAAGGACGTGGGTGAAAGAAGGGAGGGAGAAATGTATGCAAGAACATGACTTAGGGACTCTTTTTTTTTTAATCCAAATTTATATTTTTTAATATTACTATTTGTTCTGTTTTTGGTTGGGTTTTTTTTTGGATAGTGTGTATGTGATATATTCTAGGATTTGGTGTAAAGCAGTTGTGTCTGGGATAGTGTAAATGGGATATATTCTAAGATTTGGCACAAGGGGTAGTTTCTAAGATAGTGTGTATGTGATATATTCTAGGATTTGGTGTAAAGCAGTTGTGTCTGGGATAGTGTAAATGGGATATATTCTAAGATTTGGCACAAGGGGTAGTTTCTAAGATAGTGTGTATGTGATATATTCTAGGATTTGGTGTAAAGCAGTTGTGTCTGGGATAGTGTAAATGGGATATATTCTAAGATTTGGCACAAGGGGTAGTTTCTAAGATAGTGTGTATGTGATATATTCTAGGATTTGGTGTAAAGCAGTTGTGTCTGGGATAGTGTAAATGGGATATATTCTAAGATTTGGCACAAGGGGTAGTTTCTAAGATAGTGTGTATGTGATATATTCTAGGATTTGGTGTAAAGGGGTTGTGTCTGGGATAGTGTAAATGGGATATATTCTAAGATTTGGCACAAGGGGTAGTTTCTAAGATAGTGTGTATGTGATATATTCTAGGATTTTGTGTAAAGGGGTTGTGTCTGGGATAGTGTATATGGGATATATTCTAGGATTTGGTGTAAAGTGGTTGTGTCTGGGATAGTGTATATGGGATATATTCTAATGTTTGGTGTAAAGTGGTTGTGTCTGGGATAGTGTATATGGGATATATTCTAATGTTTGGTGTAAAGTGGTTGTGTCTGGGATAGTGTATATGGGATATATTCTAATGTTTGGTGTAAAGTGGTTGTGTCTGGGATAGTGTATATGGGATATATTCTAGGATTTGGTGTAAAGTGGTTGTGTCTGGGATAGTGTATATGGGATATATTCTAATGTTTGGTGTAAAGTGGTTGTGTCTGGGATAGTGTATATGGGATATATTCTAGGGTTTGATGTAACGGGTAGTTTTTAAGATAGTTGTATGTGATATATTCTAGGATTTGGTGATTTGGTGTAAAAGGTAGTTTCTAAGATAGTTGTATGTGAAATATTCTAGAATTTGGTGTAAGGGGTAGTTTCTAATATAGTGTGTAAGTAATGTATTGTGATTTTGTGACGGAATAGTTTCTGATACAGTGTTTATGTGGTATACCCCTGGATTTGACCAGTGTTTCTTCCAGACTTTTTTCTCCGGGAGGGGCACTTAAAATCTTCGGGGGGCGGTAAACTTTCCTCGGGGGGGGGGGGCGGACACTGTTAAAAGTATATATTTTCTATATACATTATATAAATTTCATTTCGTTCGGGGGGGCGGTAAAAATTTTTCGGGGGGGCTTCGCACCCCCGAAGAGATGCCTGGAAGAAACTCTGGATTTGACGTAGTTTGTAGCGTGTGTAGGTCGTATTTTTTAAAAGTTAATGTAGCTCAGACTTCCTTGGGTAGTATGAAACTAATTGGAATTAGGGGATTATTTTTTAAACCATTAGCTGCTCAACAGTGAAGATCGATCGATGAAGGTATTATATCACCGGCTTCGAGGAGAAATTGTTAGAACATAGTTATTTATAGCTGGAACGAAGCTTTAGTTAAATATTTAAAACCCTTAATTTTCTTATCAATAATTTAGAACCGGATTAAGGAATACAAAATTTTAAGCTTTTATTTATCTTATATGACCAGGTCACCAATTTTAATAGTGCGCACTTTGCAAATGATGCTACGACTTTGACTATTATCAATTTCTCCTTTTTATTAATTTTGAACTCGCTATGTTATACATAATAGTTTGTTTCTGAGTTTATTCTGTTAAAGATTTTTTTAATAAAATAAAACAACCAATCTCGGGGTCTATGGACTCTTAAGAAGCGTTTCACACAAAATTGTTTGAACCTCAAGTCTGTATCTTATGTCATGCCTTCAGTGTTTCTTCCAAACTTTTTTTCTCCGAGGGGGGTGGGGGGCACTTGATATTTTTTGGGGGGAGGGGGTCAACATTTTCCGGGGGAGGGGGGGGGCGGACACTGGCTAAAGTATATATTTTCTATATAAATTTTATTTCGTACGGGAGGTACGGGAGGTAGACTTCTTTCTCTGCCCCCCCCCCCACCCCCGAAGAGATGCCTGGAAGAAACTCTGCATGCCTTACCCCCATCTTTCCCTGCAGTTATACTTTGCTGACATCCCACATGCAGTCATACATGACTTGACTTTGTTTCAGAGTCCGAGTCATGCAAGCACGGGTCAGTCACGTGTCACCACGACGCGGAGTGTCTGGACTTCAACGGCAACTACGCATGCGCGTGCAAAGACGGATATGCCGGAGACGGCTACACCTGTAGACGTAAGTGTTGAGGATATCATCACCGGCAGTTGATGCACAGACATGTGCAGACAGAACACACACACACACACACACACACACAAACTTACACAACAACAAATATCCTCAAACGCACGAACACGCGCGCAAACACACGCAAACGAACATCACCACAAGTATTAATATATACACGCATCCATACACACACGAAATCCACCACTACCACCACACGTACCAATATGCCACCCCCACACACAAACTAAATCCCCCACACATACCATATGCCCACACATACCAATACATCTTTGCACCAGTAGTCAATGCTCATGCTTCATCGGTTGTTGTAGTTTGTTTGTTTTGTTTTTTTCAATGTAATCTTAGTTTGACTTTCCTTGTTGAAAAATAACGATTCAATTACCTCCCCTTATCGCCTGGTTCCCTCTCGTCTGCTACAAGAGTAAACGTCTGCTTCAGGCCTAAAGCGATGTTACCTGGGGAAGAAAAAAAAAATCAACCTCCCCAATATCTCATATGATCTTGTTATAAACGGAAGTGAATTTCATCCACATCTCTTACATTTTTTCTCTCCCTTTCACTTGAAGAGAAAATGAAATTTTATTCGCTTTCCTGCCTCTGTTGGAAACGGAAGGCCAAGAAAAGAATGACGGATCAAATGACTGCCTCCAACCACGAACCCAATTCGGAAATAAACAGTATCGTTTCGTCCAAATTTTCTGCTTGATATGAGCATCACTGCACCTTATTTCGTCGCCATTTTGTATGCTTGCCAAATGTGCAACATTTCAGACAACTGTTACAAAAGGTTTATTTAACGTGTAAAATGGGTATCATTTAGCTACCAGGTTATATACTCAGGAAACTGATATTCTCACTATACATATATATATATATATATATATATATATATATATATATATACTATATATATATGTATATATATATATATATATATATATATATATATATATATATATATATATATATACTACAGATATATATATATACTACAGATATATATATACTACAGATATATATATATATACTACAGATATATATATATATATATATACTACAGATATATATATATATATATATATATATATATATATATATATATATATATATATATATATATATATATACATACATGTCTAATCAGAAGCGATTAGATGACGTCAATAAATGAGAAAAACATCCCATTAATAAAGTTTGTACTTTAAGGACGAGCGTGAATCATTGATAACGCGGAATGATCTATTAAGAAAAAAAGTAGTTCCCATGATGTCTAGATCTTTTAGCAGGAGCTGAAATTGACTCATCCGATTCGTTTTTATTGTAGCTTGGCTCTTGTCTTTGGCAATTAAAAGATTTTATCCATAAAATAAATTTCTAATTACACGGGGAATAAATATTTTAAAATGAAATTGAAGCTGTAGTTTTATTATAGTCGTACGACATTAACAAACGCTAGAGTGTTCCATACAACTGGCAGTGATGTTTTTCAAGCTAAGTATTTAAAAAGAATTGAGGAGATCCATAGCTATCTCTGACACAAACTTTTTTTTACATATGCGTAGAAACAAAGTACTTGAAAATTTGATTCCAAATGGTTCCAAATTTTTGTTGCCAGAAACCGTATTTTTCAACCAAAATTGAATATATTTGCTTCTTTTCAGTTATTCATAATTTGTGAATTCGACACTACCATCTCTTCTTCTATGGCTATGGCTATGGCTATGGCTATGGCTATGGCTATGGCTATGGCTATGGCTATGGCTATGGCTATGGCTATGGCTATGGCTATGGCTATGGCTATGGCTATGGCTATGGCTATGGCTATGGCTATGGCTATGGCTATGGCTATGGCTATGGCTATGGCTATGGCTATGGCTATGGCTATGGCTATGGCTATGGCTATGGCTATGGCTATGGCTATGGCTATGGCTATGGCTATGGCTATGGCTGTGGCTGTGGCTGTGGCTGTGGCTGTGGCTGTGGCTAGGGTTAGGGTTAGGGTTAGGGTTAGGGCTATTGTTAGAGCTAGGGTTAGGGTTAGATTTAGGGTTAGGATTAGGGTTATTGTTAAGGCCAAGGTTAGGCTTAAACCAATGTCTATAGTTGGTTTTGGTTTTGTGTTAAGTTTTAGGCTGAGGTGAATGCTTAGGTTTTGGTCTTTTTCTCAAGGTTATTATTCTGGTTATATATATATATATATATATACATATACATATAAATATATATATATATATATATATATATATATATATATATATATATATATATATAGGTATAGAATTAAAGTTAGAGTTAGGAATCTAACTTGAGGGGGAGGGGGGGATGTAATTCCCGGGGGTAATTGACAGGGAGATAAATACGGGGGGGGGGAATGTCATGGGGTCATTGGGGGGGGGGTGTAATGTCCTGTAGCCAGACACGATGGATCACCATTGTGTTTTTTTATCCCATGTGTCCGCTCGAGTGATCTAGTCCAGTATTTGTCATCAAGTGGTGCAGCGCTAGAGCTGGTGACCTGTGAATCGAATTGATGAAATAAGATAAAAACAACCATCACTCCCAAACTATCGCACATTCGTTGATCATCGTTATACTGACCATACCACAAACAATGACCACCACTTCTACACTGACCATACACTAACACTGAGCACTACAACCGACTTTTATATTGACCATCGCTTTTACATTGCCAACACATTTACACGGCTATCACATTCTTATTGACATTCACATTTATATAACCATTACTTTTAAACTGACCATCTTTTCCAACCTACCACAATCCAATACGCCCCACCCCTCCCATCATCCACCCCTCCCCCTTCAACTACTACACCTTGGTCTCTATCACCTGCTGCCCGCTGAAAGACGTTCTAGAAAACACCATCAGCCCTCAGAGGTGCGAAGCGAGCCTCCACCAGAGAGCTACCTTTCTAGCATGGTAGCAGTGGCTAGCTGATGACGGATGTCCCCTAGCCGGGGGAAACGTGTTCCCTTTGTTGTTTTTTATATACCGTGTACAGCAGTTTACATGTTATAGCCTCGCCATTAGCGACCCCAGGTTTTGGGATCCAGATAAAAGGGACCGCGGGGATCAGGGGTTTTCACACCTTAACACAGGCCGGATATTGCAATAAAATTAACGGGGAATGTCTGAAATTATTTGTAGTTGCAAGCTAATTTGCCATTGATGTCGTGTTCATAATGGGTTGTACATACTGCGTGCTAATTTAACTTTGTTTTTACCTTATTAGGGACTGAAAGCTTTAAAAAAAACGGGAATATCCTAAACATCATATAGCTAGCTACATGATAATTTACTTTTGCTTTTACCTCCATAACGGTTTACATAATAAACAGGAATCTCCCTAGCGGAAGCAATTTTACCGGGAATATCCGAAGCTGCTACTGGCTGCAAGCTAATTCACCATTTTCCTCTGCGCCGTTGTTTATAAAAATAACCGGGAATATCCGAAGCCGCTTGTACCAGCTAGCTAATTTACCGTTGTTTTTTCACCCTCTGTAATGGTTTACAAAATAACCGGGAATATCCGATGCCGCTTGTACCGGCTAGCTAATTTACCGTTGTTTTTCACCCTCTGTAATGGTTTACAAAATAACCGGGAATATCCGAAGCAGCTTGTTGCTGAGAGTGAATTTGTCAGCCGACAAACGGGACAAGCTTTTTGTGCTGTCTGCCATCTCTCGCGGCACTTGCTCTTGGTGGATCAAAGACTGGTGCCAGACTCCAAGGTAACCGAATCGTCCACTTATGCTAGGTGTTTTTTTTTAACTTTTTGTGTTAGGGTTCAGGTGGAGGAGAGGTTGGGAGAGGGGGGGGGGTCTAGGTACTCAGGTTGTGTGGGAGTGAAGAGAAGGGAGAAAAGAGGGTGTCGGGGTGGGGTAATGCTCCTTCAGACCTGACAGATTTTAGAGGCAGAGGTGTTTTTTTTTTAGTTTTTTGGTGATGGAATTTAAATGGGATGGTATATGCCCGGTCGGTTATATAAATGGGGTGGAGGGGTCAGCTGTATGCCCGGTCGGTTACATATAGGGTGTGGTCAGTTGAATGCCCGGTTGGTTATGTAAATTGGATGTTGTATGCCCGGTCGGTTATATAAATGGGATGGTGTGGTCAGCTATATGCCCGATAAGTTATATAATATATATAATGGCATGGTTTGGTCAGCTGTATACCCGATCGATTATTATTTTTTTCCGAAAATTTGGTTAGTTATCCATCAGAGTTATATGAATATGGGAAGTTTGTGTGGGTCGTAAACTAAATGGGAAATAATCAATCGATCACAAAGCAGGAGGTTTGACGGATGTCTGGTATTCTACATTGTGATTGTAATGTTGGCTTTGTATTGAGATAGTAAATTGTGAAACATGGCCCTTTGTTGATGTTGTATTGGTGAGGTGATGTTGTATTAATGTGGTGATTATCTATTGGTGTGGTAATGATGAATTGGTGTGGTGATGTTGTATTGGTGTGGTGATGTTGTATTAGTGTGGTGATGTTGTATTAGTGTGGTGATGTTGTATTAGTGTGGTGATGTTGTATTAATGTGGTGATGTTGTATTGGTGTGGTGATGTTGTATTGGTGTGGTGATGTTGTATTGGTGTGGTGATGTTGTATTGGTGTGATGATGTTGTATTGGTGTGATGATGTTGTATTGGTGTAGTGATGTTGTATTGGTGTGGTGATGTTGTATTGGTGTGGTGATGTTGTATTGGTATGCTGATGTTGTATTCCTGTGGTGATGTTGTATTGTAGTGATGATGTTGTATTGGTGTGATGATGTTGTATTGGTGTGATGATGTTGTATTGGTGTGGTGATGTTGTATTGGTATGATGCTGTTTTATTGGTGTGGTGATGATTTATTGGTGTGGTGATGTTGTTTTAGTGTGGTGATGTTGTATTGGTGTGGTGATGTTGTTTTAGTGTGGTGATGTTGTATTGGTGTGATGATGTTGTATTGGTGTGATGATGTTGTATTGGTGTGGTGATGCTATATAGTTGTGGTAAAGCTGCTTCGATTTAGTATCAATCGTGACTTAAGAAATGGTCCTGTATCGCTATGCTGTACCTATGACTGTTCTGGTTTGACGGTATCCTGTACCCAAACACTGTGTGCCAGATCAATGTTAGCTTGCCAAACCAAAACAAATATACGCAAGTTTAAAAAATTTTGTTTCAGTAAGGTAGGAAAATATTTTAAGTGAAATTTGATAATAAGATCCAACAATCAGATCTGTGTTTCAAGGAGCGGATATATGCAGTAGAACTAAAAAAACATTAATTAGTCTTAATCATTTTTATTTTTATTAAGGTAAACATTTTCATAATCCCATAATATTTTCTTAACACCTATGAAAACAATTTTTCAATTTTACCTTCTAGTTTTGTGTGTGCGTGTGTTTTTTAAATTGTGTTTACAAATTATTTAACAATTTCTTTTTAACGCTGGGGGCTCTGCAACAATGTGTGAAACCCACTGCTCGACTGATCTAACTGCTCGACTGATCTAGCAGCTAGACTGATCTAACTGCCACACAAACTCCTCACACCTACTCACACTTTCTTATCGCTTTCATTCATTACACAACACAGTCGCGTCTGTTTTATCGTCGTGTTTTGAATATTACGCGCTGTAACGTGTTGGATTGACGTTTAAAGAACAAAAACGGGTGGAAACGACCGAGAAACCGGGGTTTTAATGCTATCATATATCTTCCGTTATTACGTTTGTGACATTAATAGTTGCCCTTTTTAACACAGTTCTGCCGGAATACATGAAGTTTACATAATTGAAAAACATAAAAAATGGAGGTGATTTGTTGGGAGTTGGGGAAAAAAAAAGATTTGTGTTGTATTTTTTTTTTTTTTTTTGTTTTTTTTTTTTTATATTCAAATAAATTTGTGGTTACTTATTTTTGGCTAAGTTTAATTTCTGAATCGGTTCCAGAGGCGTAGCAAGGGGGTGGGGTCGGGTGGGGTAGCCGCCCCGGGCGCCGGAATGGATCGCTACGCCTCTGACCGGTGCTCCTTTGAGTTATGAATTTATTACAGCTCACCACATTGTGTGAACATTCGTGTAGATAAAATTTCCATACACATAAAAAGAAAATATTTAACGTAATGTCCGTATAAAGGTATCCATATATCGCTGCCGATTCTGACGTGATATCCGGCGAAAATATTTTGCGGACAGACAGAGAGAGAGAGAGAGAAGTGCGCACAGGGTTTTTTATATATTAGGATTGTGATGGAGAAAAGGTCGAGAACTTGTCATATATTTAATGAAAATAATAATTTGCTATTTGCACCATAAACATACAATAATCGAACACACATTGCAAAAATAATATACAAATTTTCGACTGACTTGGGCACTGATACACATATTGCAATCATAAATGTTTGTCTTCACTTAGGGTCACGTTTTTTTTTTTACTTACTCGTGTCGGAGTAGAGGGGAAGTATTGTAATCGTGCAAAAAATCGAAATCATGATTTTGACAATTTTGATGTCTTACACCTTCCTGTCGAAAAAAAAAAGAATATAAACGTAGATCTACATACGAGAAGGTTTGGGAGTCCTTTCCTGCTTTTTATGTTTTGATTTATGATATCATTTCCACTTTTTTTTAAAGTTTTATATATATTTTATAATTTCCGCCAATTTTATTTTTATTTTAAAATTTCAGCTAGGTAGCGGTGAATGTAGAAAGCTTTGAAGCCTGACTTTAAATTATTATTTTTTTCTTTAATTACAGCTAAATGTAGCGGTGAATGCAGAAATTGTGAAAACCTTGTAGCTTTGTAACCTAACTTTGAATTAGAATTTTTTTTATTTCCAGCTAAATGCAGTGGTGAGTGCAGAAATGGCGGGAAGTGTGTGGCCCCGAATGTTTGCGAGTGTCGCCATGGTTACATAGGACCCAACTGTGAACTAGGTAAGACGTCTGTGATAAGGTTGACCATATTTGAATAGGGACTGGAAGGACGCACCTTTAGTAGGATGAACCAGAGCAGATGCGTAGTCACACAATGATATAATAGGATCAAATTGTACAAATATACAATTAACAATTGGAGCATCACAGTATGTATGTAAAGATGGTATAGCACATTTTAATAAATGTACAAATACACAATTAAATATTGGATCATCATAGTATTTTTTTTTAATCAAAGTATGTTTATAAAGATGGTATAGTACATTTAAATAATTAGAAAAGTATAATATCAAGTAGATCATAACACTTATAATAAATAACTATAAGAGAATTATAAAGTAGCAGTATCTTGTATAAACAGATAATGAAAATTGTCTAATTAATATATTTTAGAATATTATTTTTCCACGCGTATATGGCAAACCTGACTAATTAGTGGCCAGATCAACTGAGTTTTAAAAAATGTAAATTGAAAGGTGAACTCTTTGTTACTGTGTCGTGATGGGTTGTCTCTCCTTTCTACCCCACCCATTCCATCCATCGTACCCCCTACCCCAACCCCCACCCCAAAAGTAGACACCCAACCCGCACATACCTAACTCCCGTCCCCCCCCCCCCCTCCCCCACCCTCCACTTGAAATACTCTCAAACCCCCCGAACTCATTCACAACTCACTCAAGGCCAAGGGCGTTCATTCATGTACATATATGTATCCATTCACGCTTATTTCCCCTGCTCCCATATGTCACGATCAGCTGTTGGGGGGGATCAGGTTTCACAAGACCGATTCACGCAGCCATTTCCTCCCAGAATCCCTAAATTCGCAGAGACCGCTTCCGGTAGCTGGTGCCAATTTGAAAGAATGGGCTTCAGGCGTTGCGATGGCCCGGGCGGCATCGATTATTATGACAAGCGTTTTCGTGTAATGACCGCCAGCTAGCATAGAGAAGAATTTCACCTCCATTTGTTGCATGGGAAAGTACAATGTCAAGAGTTATTGTTATTTTTATTGTTATTTAGACATTTAAACAGAACAATAGGTTTACTTTACTTGGGGATAAGAATATTTATAATTTAGATGTAATTAATAGGTCAACCCATCGGATATCGTGAATAGCATTTTATTTTGACGTCAAGGATATATTGGCATAACTTTAACGTGGTAATCGAACAATGTTTTGATATTATAAAACTAAGAATCGATATCACCCGGTACATTTAAGTTCGAGTGGGGGGATGCTTCAACCTCCCCCCTCCCCCCCCCCCCCCCCCCAACAAAGCTCACAGCTTCAGTGTTCTGAGTACGCTGTGCACGTGAGTAAGCTAAAGGCTCGTGCGTGGAGGGGGGTGGAGGGTGAGTGAGCAGGTCGGAAGTGAGGGGGTGGTATCAACAGGGTGGTATTATATTCATGAAGGATGGAACAGCGATGGGTGGGTATAATCTCAGAATAAAAGCTAAACTTTATCTGTTGTATTTCTGTTTCACTTGTATTGAGACCATTGACTGCTATATTCATAAGAAGTGTTTGTTTTCTCAGGGGGGGGGGGTTGAAACTTTTTGAATTTTCGGGTTTGGGGGCAGCGGAAAAGTATATGTATATATCTAAAATATCTTTCCTAATCAAATATATTTCTTTGGGGGGGGGGGGGGGGCGGACGTGCTTCGAAGAGATGCGTGAGATGAACTCTTGTCATCGGGGCAAGATATAAATGGTGGGTGGGGTGAGGGGGGGGGTGAGGTAATGATTTTGACAAATTATTATCGTAAAACAATTTAGCGGTGGAGATTGACGCGTGTTTAAAATGTGTGATAGTTTAATTTCGATTTGATTGGGTTGTTTAAAGAGATTTAGGAATTTTGTTGTGAATATGGCTTTGTGTTAAAATGTTATTTGGATTTGATTGGGTTGTTTAAAGATATTTAGGAATGTTGTTATGAATATGGATTTGTGTTAAAATGTTATTATGAGTTTGGGCCAGGATCCGGCTGTTGAATTGGGGCTAAGATTAAATCGTGGATTAAGAGGTATTTGACTATGATCTGTGTTTGTGTTAAGGTTTATCTTTGAGTTTTAGTGCATTTGTTTCAACGATTGAGACTATGGTTAGGGTTTCTGTTAGGTCTAACTAATGATATAACGCATGTTAACATTGGGGCTAAATTATGGTTACAGATAACATTAGGTCTAAATAAGGCCATGACTTATGTTAACTTGAGTAAACTACATTAGGTCTAACTAAGGCCATGACTAATCTTAACTTGAGTAAACTACATTAGGTCTAACTAAGGCTATGGCTAATATTAACAATAGAGCTAAAACCGGGATTTAAGTTCATCATCACCTTTTCCCGTTCGTGTCCAAGACACATTGGGCAGATGAAGTAGAGCTCATCTGTTTCAGATATCCCACGGCACATAAAGGGATACTGTGGTCAGCACTACGCCCAGCCGCATGACTTAAGCTAACGCTAAGGCTACCACCATAATGTAATGGCTACCACTACAGACTACGCCTAGGGCACTTGCACGCAAATAACTTCGATACGCCCAATACAGAAATACCTCCAACTTTTTCAGTGATTGATCTCATCTCTCGATTTCCTTCCCCCCCCCCCCCCCCCCATCCCTCCCCAACGACTCCCACACATCTCTAAAAATCCACCCCACCAAGACACCAGCTCACCAAATGCTCAAAGCTAGCCACCAGCGGGTGTTTACCCTAGACGCCACAGACACAACAAACGCCCGTGTCGACCCGCGGTGATGCCTTCAAGCGAGCTACCTTTCCCTTCAATACGGCTCGTGGGCTTAGGGGGAGCTAAAGGTGACGCCTCCCACACTGCAAATAATCTTATTGAAAGGGGAGATCACTCCCGCAGCTGTTAAGCGTTGTTGTTATTTATAGAAATCATGTTTACGCGTCCCTCGTGTGAGAGGGGAACACGGGCCACTGTTAATTCAAGGAGAAACACTGGCGTGTCAATTTTTGACCAGCTTGTCTTTTGGGTGTGCTGAGGGTGGCTTGTACGTGTAGAATTAGAATTGTATTCGTTGAACGTCATGACGGAACATCTTTGAGACTACTAGTACTAGCTGGCTCAGTTCAAATCTTACACATCTTTGAGGCTTTGTTTCACCAACTTCCCCATAATGTAACCAGTTCAAATCTTGCACATCTTTGTCTCACCAACTTCCTCTTGCATTTCTCTGAGGCCTTTTTTTTTTACCAACTTCTCCATAATATAACCAGTTCAAATCTTGCACATATTTGAGGCTTTGTTTCACCCTGTCCTCCACGATGTAAGTCTAAATCTATCACATTTGTTTCACAATATAAAAACGTTACTTTCAATTTCTAATTCAAGACTTACTCAAGTAGCGAGCAACAGAAATGTTGTCGTGCACTCACACACTAACACACACACACACACACAAACAGACACACATTTATAAATATTATATATATATATATATATATATATATATATATATATATATATATATATATATATATATATATATATATATATATATATATATATGTGTGACTAGGGTAGGCCTAGCCACTAGTTACAAATCTGATAACGAACGAGAAGCCGAGACGCAGTGTTGGTCTGATGCAACCGATAACAGGTGGCTTATTGGGTCGGGCTGATAACAACCTCAAAGCCAACGCGTGCTATTTTGGGAAACGGTACGAGGAGATCCAGACGGCCTGTCAACTTTGATTGATAGGATGCAGATGTTATTTTACGGACTGTACGTTAGAACTACGCAACTAGTGGTCGGAGACATCGAGTACAAGTATCGATTACGGAGGAATACAAGTACGGAGACGAGTACGGATACAAGGCATAAATAGGAGGGGACGACTGAACTCGTTCTCTTCCCGTTTGCGAGCTCTCTTCCATCTTCATCGCTCGCTTTAGATCAGTCAGTCTGTGTGACATACTCAAGTTGGTTATATTGTGTTAAGAAGGACAATAGACATGTGGATTCAGTTATATGAAGCCTAGTGAGGACTGTTAGGGGGTCAGTTGATTCAGACTATTATTGTGAAACATTTCTGTTGATTCATTGTGTTATATTGAAGCATTTCTTGATTCATGTAATAAAAGGATCAATAGCGAACCTGCATCTTCGAGTCTTTCTACTGTAGTCGATGTTGTGTAGCATGAGTGGTTCAACTCGTTACATTTGGCGTTGTCGGGCAGGATAGACTCAGGGAAGGTCACATTTGGCGTTGCGAACAGGAAAGATGCAACTAGCCTAGGTCACATTTGGCGTCGTCGAGCAGGATGAATTCAACTAGACTTGCCGAGTTAGGCACCCATAGTCAACCTTGTGCATAACTGTGTTTAGTGTGTGTGTGAATTCTGACATTCAGGAACTGTGAAAATCGAGGAAAATTTTTTTCATATACACACGGTAAGAAAGAACTCTTTTGTTTTACTTACGGAATAAAATGTCTACTCTGGACGAGAAGCAGACCCATATAGTGGTCCTACCCAGAGAGTCCCACATTAACAAATTTTACGGGGACGGGGATCCAACTTTAACCAACAGGTTCAGTGAAGAGGTCAAAGCGGCCTGGGCCTCGAGAAGCATGTCACCAGAGGAGAGATTAAGACTGCTGATGGGCAGTATAGGAGAGACGGTTAGGGCAGAGGTCAAATGCCACGATAAAACCATCCAATCAGATCCAGATAAGGTGCTGGATCTGATTATGGAGACCTTTGGGGAGAGACGGTCGGGATCGCAACTGCTGGCAGGGTTCGTAGGCTTAAGGCAGAGATTGGCGGAGAGTGTGATGGAGTACTCACACAGGATGAACAGGGCCTTTGATTCGGTAAAGGTAAAAACACCTGACATTGATGTGCGCCTACTGAGGGACCATTTCATCGAGGGGCTGGCAACCCCGATCCTAAGAAGAGAGTTGAAAGAGGAGGTCCACAAAGACCCGCAGTTGACCTTCCTTCAGGTCAGGAACTCAGCGATCCGCAGGTCCGAGGATGAGGACCAATCGAACTGTTCGGTGGACAAAGTCTCTGTGCCTGAACAGAGACAATCCCCACCCACAGGGGCCGACACGATGGAGACCATGATGGCTCAACTGTTGGCCCACCTAGATAAGGTTGACCAACGTTTGGAGAGGTTAGAAAGCAGGTCAACAGCTGAGAATCAGGAAAAGAACGGGACAAAACAGGGACGGGTTGGACGGCCGCGTCCTGCCAAGCCATCACTCCAATGGACGGCCGACGGTCGACCAATTTGTTTGTCTTGTTCACAACCCGGACATATGGCACGGTACTGCCAGGGAAACGGTCGTCCTCTGTAAGGCAGGGCCAGGCTACAGAGGGGCGAGGGTATGGCCCAAGAAGCAAATTGATGGGAGTCTGTCCCGAAATGGTGATTACGATTGGGGAGGGGACATCGCGGTGAAGGCAATTGTGGATACAGGCTCCCAGGTGACGACAATCACGGAAAATTTTTACACCAAATGGATGAAAGGAAAAGACCATAGGTTGAGGTCTGACACATGCATGCGCCTGACGGCAGCTAATGGACTAACCATTCCATACTGTGGTTATTTTCTGGCGGATGTCGTGGTGGCAGGACATAGGTTGAAGCAGGTTGGGGTGTTCGTTACGAAACACAACCTAGAAACAAATGTGTCAAATATACCTTGCCTGTTGGGCATGAATATTCTTGGCCAGTTGCCAGAATTTCTTACAAATATTGTCGGATCGACCACACCAGGTCGGGGATCCAAGATGGCCAGGTTTGCCAAGACCAGAGGAAGGACAGCAGTCCCGGCAAACACGGTCAAGGCAATCACATTACAAATTGGTGATAGAAGCGTGAATGGTGATGTGATGATAGAACCATGTGGCGCCGCACTGAGGGCAGGTGTCGTGTTACTGCGGACATACACATCAGCGGAAAATGGACTAGTTCAAGGGTTGGTAGCAAATGTTTTGGATGAGGAAATTTTTATACCGCCTAATACTCTGGTAGGAGTACCACAGAACGTCGAGGTACAAAGGTCGGCACAGTGCATCGAACTGATTAATACCAGCAGTAATGAAGTAACAATTAGGTCGGTCAATGTGACGGCCGAGGTGAAGCAAAAGGATGGCCGATCATATACATTCCCAGAAACTGAGGACCCAAAACTAAATGAATTGCTGAATAAATACAGTGATATATTTGCCTCGTATGAGGGTGATTTGGGGTACACGGAAGTAATCAAACACCAGATACCCTTACTACAAGACAAGCCGGTGGCGCAACCTTATCGAAGATTACCACCGAGTCACTACTCGGCGGTGAAAGCACACCTGAATGATCTACTAAAAAAGGGAATTATTACAACCAGTACAAGCCCGTATGCGGCACCGATAGTAGTGGTAAAAAAGAAGTCAGGGGAGATAAGACTGTGTTGTGATTACCGGAAATTGAACAATATCACAAGAAGGGATGCATTCCCCTTGCCTCGTATTGATGAATGTCTTGATGCGTTGGGGGGAGCAAGATTTTTTTCTACCTTGGATTTGGCTAGTGGCTACCACCAAGTGGCCATGCACCCCAACGATCAACATAAAACTGCATTTATTTCTCCACTGGGACTGTACGAGTGGACCCGTATGCCGTTTGGTCTAACTAATGCACCTGCTACATTCCAGCGAGTAATGCAGAGTGCTATGAGTGACTTTCTATTTCAAATAATGTTGGTGTATTTGGATGATATTCTAGTTTACTCAAAAACTTGGGAGGACCATCTAAAAAGATTAGAACAAGTGTTTCTCCGTCTCAGGGAGATAGGAGTAAAGCTGAATCCAGACAAATGCTGTTTTGGTCTGAAATCGGTACATTTTTTGGGTTATGTGATTTCGTCGGATGGCATCGCCACTGACCCAGATAAAATTGCAGCTGTTAAAGAATGGAAACAGCCAACAACTACAGTAGAGGTCAGATCATTCTTGGGCTTTGCTTCCTATTATAGAAAATTTGTGCCTGGTTTTGCAAAAATTGCCGCACCATTGCATGACTTGGTAAACAAAATGACAAAGAAACACAGTAAGGAGAAAAAGAAAGGTAAAACACAACTGATAGGTGAATTATGGACTGATGAATGCCTGAACTCGTTTAAGCTCTTGAAAAAGGCTTTGACAGAGGCGCCGATATTGGGATACGCGGACTTTGATAAACCATTTCGGTTAGAAATTGACGCCAGCTCTAAAGGTCTGGGAGCTGTGCTATCACAACAACAAAAGCAAGGTTTCAGGGTTATTGCGTATGCCAGTCGAGCTCTGAAGGGATCAGAGAGGAACATGACAAATTACAGCGCCATGAAACTAGAACTTTTGTCATTAAAATGGGCTGTGACTGAAAAATTCAGGGACTATCTATTAGGTGCTAAATGTGTGGTATACACTGACAATAACCCCTTGAGTCACCTAAAGACAGCAAAGTTGGGATCCATCGAACAGCGATGGGCAGCAGAATTGGCACTCTTTGACCTAGAGATAAAGTATCGCCCGGGGCGGTCCAATGGCAATGCGGACGCCTTATCAAGGAATCCTTACGAGAAACCGGGTGATGAGGAAGAAACGCTGACAGGAATATGTGAGGTCAGAGCGTCAACAGATATCCCTCATGGGGTACAAGTGATGCAAAACGGGCAGACCGGGGTGGAGCACATATCCACGGAACCCGGACATATGGACAGTAGTGATTTTAATTGCTTTAATCACAAAAAGATAAGAGATGCCCAGAGAACGGATAGTGGCTTACAACCGCTATTGAAATACGTCCAGGAACAAAAATTCCCAGGAAGAAGGGAAAGAGAACAATTTGGTTGAGAAACAAAGAAAATACTGAGTCAGTGGGACCGTCTCAGTATAGAGGATGGTGTTCTCATGCGGAGAATTCATGACCAAATTGATGGGACAATACACCAGGTGGTGGTGCCTGGACAGTTACGAGAAGAAGTGCTAAGGTTGGCACATGACAGGGCAGGACACCAGGGTCAGGACAGGACGCACAAAATATTACGACGGAGGTGTTACTGGCCCAATATGGAAATGGAGGTCAAACGCCATTGTGAGGCTTGTGGGAGGTGTCAGCATGCGAAAATGCCAGTTGTCAAAATGAGACAGCCATCAGGACACCTACTAGCGACAAAACCACTAGAGATTGTGGCTATGGACTTTACGTCGTTGGAGCAATCATCGGATGGGACGGAACATGTGTTGGTAATGACTGATGTATTCACCAAATGGACGGTGGCGGTGCCCACACGAGATCAGACTGCCAAAACAGTGGCAAAGGTCTTAATAGAACATTGGTTCATCAAATATGGCATACCAAGACAATTACACTCTGACCAAGGAAGGGCTTTCGAGTCAGAAGTAATTAACCAACTGTGCAGCCACTACGGGATCAACAAATCTAGAACAACCACATTTAATCCGAAAGGAAACGGACAGTGTGAACGGTTCAACCGCAGCATGCATGATTTGCTGCGTACTCTAGAACCTGAACAGAAAAAACGTTGGCCTGATTTTCTCCCAGAGTTGGTATATCTATACAACTGCACACCCCATGCCACAACCGGCTTTTCGCCACACATGTTGCTGTTCGGACGAGAGGCTCGACTCCCTCTTGATTTGTTCCTAGGAAAAAGGGAGAGTATGACTGGCTCATACACCGCACTGGAATATGTGAATGAACATATGAGAAGAATTAGAGAAATGTACAGGGTAGTACAGGAAAGACTAGAACATGAAGCACGGCGAAGGGAACCGCCGGTACAGACGAAGGACCCGCCACTCAAACTGAATGACAGGGTATTACTGCGTAGCCACCCGTTAGGCAGAAACAAAATCCACGATCTCTGGGGACAGGAGATATGGCAAGTCGTGGAGATGCCTAAAGTAGCAGGTGGCCCCTTTAAGATAAGACCCATCGATCACGCCAAACCGGATCGGTGGGCGAATATTGCTCAATTAAAGAAATATTGGAATAGGCAAGAAGAGCAGTTACACACAAGGAAATCCAAGACAATTAGGGAACCGGAAACTATAACGGAAATTCACATACCCATCCCGGAACCATATCACCATCAACAGAACAACCGCGTTACACAAGTGGAGGATAACGGCAACAAAGAGGATCCCGTTCCTTCCAGAAGCAGAGAGACAGTAGACCATCAGATAAGTGGTCCGCGGAGAAGTTTGAGGAACAGAAGGAAGACGAAATTTTTTGTCAGCAACCATCAAGTTTTTCATGGTCGCGCTGGTATGAGAACAGACGGTGCAAAAACCTATAAAAGTGAACTGGTGAAGGCACCAAACGGAAAGGGTGGATGTGAATTCTAGAACTGTTTTGTGTCTCAGGAAGACGATGTAGACACAGTTGATATGTGAAATAGGTATAACTGTCAATCGTATACGAATGGGACGTCGTGGACAGTGAGTGGAACAAGAAAATTTTTTTACGATTATGCGATTGACTTTGGAGGAGTGCACCTGCCAGGCGTTATTTGTGGTTGAAAACACACAAAAAAAGGCAGGGGTGGATGTGACTAGGGTAGGCCTAGCCACTAGTTACAAATCTGATAACGAACGAGAAGCCGAGACGCAGTGTTGGTCTGATGCAACCGATAACAGGTGGCTTATTGGGTCGGGCTGATAACAACCTCAAAGCCAACGCGTGCTATTTTGGGAAACGGTACGAGGAGATCCAGACGGCCTGTCAACTTTGATTGATAGGATGCAGATGTTATTTTACGGACTGTACGTTAGAACTACGCAACTAGTGGTCGGAGACATCGAGTACAAGTATCGATTACGGAGGAATACAAGTACGGAGACGAGTACGGATACAAGGCATAAATAGGAGGGGACGACTGAACTCGTTCTCTTCCCGTTTGCGAGCTCTCTTCCATCTTCATCGCTCGCTTTAGATCAGTCAGTCTGTGTGACATACTCAAGTTGGTTATATTGTGTTAAGAAGGACAATAGACATGTGGATTCAGTTATATGAAGCCTAGTGAGGACTGTTAGGGGGTCAGTTGATTCAGACTATTATTGTGAAACATTTCTGTTGATTCATTGTGTTATATTGAAGCATTTCTTGATTCATGTAATAAAAGGATCAATAGCGAACCTGCATCTTCGAGTCTTTCTACTGTAGTCGATGTTGTGTAGCATGAGTGGTTCAACTCGTTACATTTGGCGTTGTCGGGCAGGATAGACTCAGGGAAGGTCACATTTGGCGTTGCGAACAGGAAAGATGCAACTAGCCTAGGTCACATATATATATATATATATATATATATATATATATATATATATATATATATATATATATATATATATATATATATATATATATATATATATATATATATATATATATATATATATAGAAAATTCTTTCGTCCGGATATTTACCCTTTCCAGAATGCACAGCGCCTAGAAAAGTACATATATAATTTTACATCCAACCACGTACAGATATAAGAACTTCGGTATTGAATTAAACATCTAAATAAATACAATTGTGAAACTTAATTTTATACATAACTAGTTGATAGAAAGCGACGATATAAACGTTACTTTAAATTTTATATTCAAGACAACTTATTTTCCGGCCCACAAGTTGAGTTGGTTGTTTTTTTTTTCGTTTCAGTATAAACTTGTTGAGTTTGTTTTTTATGTTGTGGAATAGATAAAGCGAACACACGTACTATTTCCAGACTACTCCTTGGCAGTTTATGTAGGGCTAGAGCATCAAATTGTACAAGAGTTGATAAAAAACCCCGTTACACACGGCTACCAATAGAATGTTGACAGACAAGGCCAGATAACCCGGGTGTTTATGACTGAGTCTCGAGTACTGTCCCTGGAAGCTGAGGGTAGGGGTGGGGGGGGGGGGGGTTAAATCGGTGCTTGACTATGTGGGGGTAAGTAAATATTTACTCCCACATACAATATCCTGGCCGACGACGGGGGTATGGGCTAGTGAGTAGAAAAGACGAGGTCTAGATCAGGGCAATACCCCGACACCTAGATCCTACCTACCTTCTTTTTACAGAGCGGAAGTGCCCGAGGCACGCGGGGGAAAACCCACTCACTAAAGATTTTTGTCTTAAATGAATGGGGTAAAATTAGTTTATACCTTCCCGTTGATATCTCGCGCATGCGTATAAACTTAACAGTCTTCTTCCATCCCTTCCCCTTTTTTTTCTAAATAGAGAAAGAGATAAGTATCGGGTATCGCCGCTGTGCTTTGATTTCTTCGTTACGCGGTTTAAAAAAATTACGATCTCTGATGTATATATTTACATAAAGATTTAATTTTTTTTAAATGAAATTGAATTCACGGAAATATCAAGATAAAACAAGATGTAAACGCCAGTTTGAAGAATTGATTTAGGATTTATCGTAGATGAAAAACATTAATGCACTTGCAGTACCTAATATTGTTAATAAATCTGGGTATTTCGATGACTCCATGTTTGTTTTAGGGGGCCTTATTGTAACAACATTTACGGACGGAGTGGTTGAGTGGTAGAATACACGCCAACTTAACTGAAAATTTCGTGTGACGTCATGCGGACTCAACTCCGCTCAGCTCCTACGGGGTACCGGATCTATAAGGGGGCGTAAATATGGTGGGTCAGAGATCGGGTCACATCATTTCTTCATATGGCGAGGTCGCTCCAACTCATGAAATCTACTTTACCTGTCTGATTTAGTTTACTATTATAGCTTCTTGAATAGCAAAATTTACATTTTTCGTTTCAATTGTTCGTTTCTACTGGCTTTTTTTTTTACGCTACTCAGCTGGTATCTCTAGCGGTTCTCACTCAGATGATTTCGACCCAGAGTGTAAAGTGTGATAGTGTGTGGTGAAGAATTTTTTGTCAGCATATCATTGTTAGGAGAATTCATTTTACTTTTTCTATTAGCGCACTCTGCTTTATTTCTGTTTCTTGTGGGGTCAGCGTGGTCGAGTCCGTAAAGCTCATGGTTGCTAAACCAAAAGTCTCGAGTTCGATGAGGCTCGTTAGCTGGGGACAGCCACTCTTCTAGGAGAGACAAGTACAAAATCAAACAACTGCTTCCTTGTAGTTTGTTCTTGGTTGGACAAAGGCTATCCAAAAAGAAAAGCAGGCAGAAATCGGAGTCAATGGCCTCAATGGCTCATACCCAGTTGACACGTATCCTTAATTGTGTTGGAGGGGGATCCCTTCCAACACTAAAATTAAAAACGAAGAAGAAGAGCTGTTTCTTGTGTTGTAAAAACAAGTTCAGTGTTAAAAATTAGAGTTAAGCTCGAGTAGGATTTGGGTTAAGTTTTTTTGGTGAGGTATGGGGTAGAGCTTTAAATTAGTTGTTAGCAACCAGTAACATAATTCTCCTTTTAAAAAAATAAAATACAATAATTTTTGCATCACCGAACACTGCAAGGAACACCGTTAATGTTTATAATACCTGCATCAGGTGTGAAAACAAACAGTTTGGGGAGAGATTTGAAAGCTGACTACATTTAGTTCCTCATTAACTAATCATGTGTTACTTTTACCTGTTTAGTGGGGTTTTGTTTTGTTTTTGTATTGGTACATTAGGCTTTCTAAAAAATGTGTTTTTTGTGTATGCGGATCTCAATAGTGAACGTTTATGTTGTACGTTTATGGTTATGTTACATCAGTGGCGTAGCTAGGTCGGGTGTTACCCGGTGCGGCACTTAATGGTGTCACCCCCCCCCCCCCAGAGGCGTAGCGACCCTTCCCGGGGACAAACTTTCAAATTTTCGATTTGCACCCCCCCCCCCCTCAAACTTTCGATTTGCACCCCCCCCCCCCTCAAGTTATCGATTTGCACCCCCCCCCTCAAGTTTTTCTCTATATATTTTGCTATTTTTTGCCTTGGTTTCACCCCCCTAAATGGTGTCACCCAGTGCGGTCCGCACCCCCGTCCCCGCCCCCCCTCGCTACGCCCCTGTGTTACATTAATCTTCCCAAACCCCACCCCCACCATGCACTGTCCCCGCTTGAATAAAACTTTACTTTAAAAAAAAATACACAGAAAATAATATGTGCTTCAAGATTTGATGAAACAATACATATTTTCTTTTGATAAAATTCATTCACCTACGTAAATAGCGCAAGACATAAAAACTACGTTAAAACAATACAGTTAGCTAAAAGTACATAAAGTAACAATATATTTGATAAACCATTGTAATGGAGACAGCAATTACTGAAATAATCTATATTTATCAAAGTTGGACAAAAGAAAAATACCATGTTCCGTAGCACCAGCCGCTATATCTGGGAGCGGATGGAACTCTCCTACTCAAGGAACAAGTCAGTACCTGCTGTAAACCGGGTACCTACCTTTTACGTCTGTAGCAAACACACCTGGCAAACCTACCTACCCAGGCGGGAAAATCCGTTAACTCCGACGTACATAAAACATGACTTTTCATACCTAACCTTGAACTAATTCGTATCTTTTTGTGTCTGAATGCTGTTGGTCGTTTTAAGTACCGGCGTTGTGGGGTTCAGATTTAAGTACTTTTCGCCCCTCCCCTAGTTAGTCTTTATTTTTTTAAGTGCGTAAAAGAAATGAAGATGGTTCTCTTCGGTGCCAGACTAAATGAAATTGTGAGTAGAGTTGAGGTGAAGATATTATACCAGTAGCGGGGGGTAAAATGGTTCGGTGGAGGGATTAGCCATCTGTTGTCTAAGCGCTTCACTGAATGTTAATTAAGTGCTGATTATAATGGGCGTTTTCAGAGTTCAGAAGTTGGACTTGGTGTTCTGAGTAGAATGGTCATTTTACTTGTCTACAACTTAGCCTTCAAAAGTTGAATATGATGGCCATGTTCTGTGGTGCAAACGCCGGGGTGTAAAGGATACATTCAGCCTTATATGTAGCCTTAAATTTAACCTTCAATGTAACCTTAAATTTAGCCCTAAATTTAGCCTTGTGACACCGAAGACTGTTGTAGTCTAACACTGAATCTTTTATTTAATTGTTTCATTTTCTTAACTTTTTGATAGCCCCTAGCCCACAGCCCGGGCTCTACACCCCCCCCCACTGGTCCATAGCCCTTAGCCAACAGTCCATAGCCCACATCTACTTGTCTACAGCCCCTGGCCCTCCGTCTGGTCCACAGACCCTGGCCCACAGCCCCGGGTCTACAGACCCTGGCCCATAACAGACCCTGGCCCACAGCCCCGGGTCTACAGACCCTGGCCCATAACAGACCCTGGCCCACAGCCCCGGGTCCATAGACCCTGGCCCATAACAGACCCTGGCCCACAGCCCCGGGTCCATAGACCCTGGCCCATAACAGACCCTGGCCCACAGCCCCGGGTCCATAGACCCTGGCCCATAACAGACCCTGGCCCACAGCCCCGGGTCTACAGACCCTGGCCCATAACAGACCCTGGCCCACAGCCCCGGGTCCATAGACCCTGGCCCATAACAGACCCTGGCCCACAGCCCCGGGTCCATAGACCCTGGCCCATAACAGACCCTGGCCCACAGCCCCGGGTCCATAGACCCTGGCCCATAACAGACCCTGGCCCACAGCCCCGGGTCCATAGACCCTGGCCCATAACAGACCCTGGCCCACAGCCCCGGGTCCATAGACCCTGGCCCATAACAGACCCTGGCCCACAGCCCCGGGTCCATAGACCCTGGCCCATAACAGACCCTGGCCCACAGCCCCGGGTCCATAGACCCTGGCCCATAACAGACCCTGGCCCACAGCCCCGGGTCCATAGACCCTGGCCCATAACAGACCCTGGCCCACAGCCCCGGGTCCATAGACCCTGGCCCATAACAGACCCTGGCCCACAGCCCCGGGTCCATAGACCCTGGCCCATAACAGACCCTGGCCCACAGCCCCGGGTCCATAGACCCTGGCCCATAACAGACCCTGGCCCACAGCCCCGGGTCTACAGACCCTGGCCCATAACAGACCCTGGCCCACAGCCCCGGGTCCATAGACCCTGGCCCATAACAGACCCTGGCCCACAGCCCCGGGTCCATAGACCCTGGCCCATAACAGACCCTGGCCCACAGCCCCGGGTCCATAGACCCTGGCCCATAACAGACCCTGGCCCACAGCCCCGGGTCCATAGACCCTGGCCCATAACAGACCCTGGCCTACAGCCCCGGGTCCATAGACCCTGGCCCATAACAGACCCTGGCCCACAGCCCCGGGTCCATAGACCCTGGCCCATAACAGACCCTGGCCCACAGCCCCGGGTCCATAGACCCTGGCCCATAACAGACCCTGGCCCACAGCCCCGGGTCCATAGACCCTGGCCCATAACAGACCCTGGCCCACAGCCCCGGGTCCATAGACCCTGGCCCATAACAGACCCTGGCCCACAGCCCCGGGTCCATAGACCCTGGCCCATAACAGACCCTGGCCCACAGCCCCGGGTCCATAGACCCTGGCCCATAACAGACCCTGGCCCACAGCCCCGGGTCCATAGACCCTGGCCCATAACAGACCCTGGCCCACAGCCCCGGGTCCATAGACCCTGGCCCATAACAGACCCTGGCCCACAGCCCTTCGCCCACAGCCTCCTGGCATACAAGTCTTGTTCACAGCCCCTGAGCCACAGCCCCTGACTCACAGCCCATAACCCACAGCCCCTGAGCCACAGCCCCTGACTCACAGCCCATAACCCACATGCCTCTGACCCACAGCCACTGATGAACTACCCCGAACCATGATAAACGCCGTCTGATAATTTTTTTTCTATTTCTACACAAGTCTAACCCTACCTACTTAAATAAACGGTTCTGGAACTTGTAAAGTAATGTAATATGACATTCTAGTTTTGGGATCAAACAGACATGAAATTAATAATTTCATCAAGCCAAACTCACCAGGTATTTCAGTATAATGTTATCGTTTTCAGATAATTCTTTTAAAGGTTAACTCCAAAGTACAACGAAGCTTTAGGCTTGATCTAATTTCGCGAGATGGATATTTGAAATGTTTAGACTCGCTTTTTTTAATTTTTTTGATTTTAATATTTTCAAAATTAGTCTTACGATGAGTTTATTTGAATGCTTGATATACAATCTTTAGAAATATTTTATTTTTTGTGTTTTGTTTTTGCTGGAATAAAAACGAATACATGTATATGCTGTTTGGTAATCAATCGCTCTTTAATCATCGTCGATAACTAATGAAAAGTCATCAGCTTCGGACAAAAGCTAGAGATCTAGTTTTCAGTAAGAGTTAATACCCCTGGGTAGAATAGCTGTCTGAAGTAGCTTCCCCTTGGCAAACGGAGAGCGAGTAAAACTCACTTCTAACACCAGATACACGCTTAATCCGCTGACGTGGAGAAGATTAGCGTTGTTTGGATAATCTGCTGATTACAGGTGGGTTTATTTACCTCAGACCGGAAGTGTACGGTCTTCAGGTAGAAGCTGGTTTAACTGTAGCCTAGGGGGTGATGGGACCATGGCTGGATTCCAGGGAGGGAATGGGGGGGGGGGTGCTGGGGGTGGGGGTGGTGCTGAGGGTGGGGGTGGGGGTACTAGGGGGCAGACTAAGGTTTGGGTGGTGTGCCTGGTAGAGATGTCTTGGACTATATCCCTTGGTGAAAGCTAGAAGGTGGGGGGGACTATGGGGGGGTGGCTTGGGGCAGTTTTCATTGAGAGAAGCGAAGTTTTCCAGACGACGACTAGTGGTCTAAGGTGTGGGGTGAGTGGTTAGTGGTGGGTGGGGGTGTTGAGTAGGGGCAAGGGGTGAGCAGATGGTTGACCTGTGGGTGGGGGGAGGGGAACTACGGGTGAGTGGAGAACGAGTGGTGGGCGTGGGGCTAGCTTTAACATTTGTTGCTCTGTCTAGTTGTTTGTCAGAGATCGATGTTCATATTTTTACAAGGATTGAAATGTGTTCATCTTTAAGCACTATCTTGCTGTCCAGTGGCGTAGGCAGGGGGGGGGGGGGTAGGGAGGGTCATAACCCACCCCCAATAGACCCCTCGGTATATATATAAAGTTTGAGGGGGGGGGTCGGAAATCAAAAGTTTGTGGGGGGGTGCAATCGAAAGTTTGAGGGGGGTGCAAATCGAAAGTTTGAGGGGGGTCAAATCGAAAGTTTGAGGGGGGGGGGGGGTGCAAATCGAAAGTTTGTCCCCGGTTTATATACTGCTGGAAAAAATTTGAACCCCCCCCCCCCCATGAGACGATCCTGGTTACGCTACTGTTGCTGTCTGTTTGTCATCGCGCATTGATTTGTTTCTTATCGATGGTATTAGTCACGTGGTACATCTTCATAATTACGAGATAAAAACTATATTTAAAAAACGCTTATTTTTTAATTAGTTAAAACGCCAGAAGCCACGTACTATGTTTTTTATTCATTTAAAAATATTTACAAAATCAACTATTTTAAAAGCGCTACTTTTATAATTACTCAAAATGCCAAAAGCATCTTATTATTTTTTTTAAATTTAAAATTCTCTACAAAGTTAACGCAGTGACTAACGCCGAGGTCACTAACGTATGAACTAAGCAAGATTTATAATTAATAAAGTAATTACCCCTGAGAAGAAAACCAATTAGGCTCCAGATGGCGAACCTTGGGGGTGATGAACTAGATCGACCCCCTAGGGGATTCAACAGAATCAATACATGAAGACATGATGTCCGTCTATATTCTAGAACGTTCACTTGTTCTGTAGCTTCAGTAACGCTCAACAGATTGATCTTATCTTTCGTTCTTTAACTCCCAGTAAAGGGGGTCGTCAATGAATAACGTCACACCCCTGAAGTGGGGGGGGGGGCGGACTTTAGTGACGATCTGTAAAAGAGGAGGGTGGGGTGAATGTACTGAAATGTGACGTCACAATTTTGCATTTAAAAACAAAATATTTACACTGAATTTCTGCAGTTATTTTACTTTTTAAAAAGATTGTTATGTAAGTTGTAGAACAAAATTATCAAAATTCTAATGCTGCCCCAGCTCAAAGAACATTTTAGAAAGAAAATGTTCTTTCAAACTGGAAAATAATTAATTTTGAAGACGTGTAAGGATTAATTGTATAGTCATTTTAAAGACTTTGTGTGTGTGTGTGACAAAGTGTGATATTTGATAGTTGGAGGGGATAAAAATTGTCAAAGAAGAATGAGACAACACATAGGCCTATATTCCTATAACTGTTTATTTGATATTTGTGTTTTATTTATTTTTATTTATTTTTTTTTAATTTTGAAAATTTCTTCACTAGTCAGTTAAACGTTTAGATAAATTATTTAAGCCATCTTGCTACATCCAGTCCAGGTTATCTTAAGTTGGCTTCACAATTTACCATGTTGAACCAGCTAACCATCAACCATTCCTATTCTATCAGTCATAAAGTTTTCTTCAAAATTTACCATCTTGAACCAGCTAACCATCAACCATCCTCAGGCCATATTAACGTAAAAATGACTTATAATTTACTTTTTAAAACCAATACGCCATCTTGGAGTTTGTTGATTAAAAACTTGTTGCTTATATGTCGAGTCCTTTCAACTTTTAAAACAAACAACTTTCTCAAAGGTTTATCTGCTCTTGTTTATCAAAATTATTTTTCACAGCTTTTTCCCAATTGGGTGTTGCAGTAATACTTTGCTATATAACATGCTATTTTTCAAAAAATTATATAAATTAATTGGCAAGCGCTAAAATTATGTTTTAGCTGTCAAAAATTAAAACAAAATATTAAGTATCCATTTTTACGTGTTTTGAATTTTTTAATTCAAGATAAACTATTGAAAATAATTTTTGAAATAATTAATAATATTAATTCATTAATCCATTCCAAGTTTTGGAAAAACTTCCGCCAGGGAGAGATTAAATTTTCCAAACTAAATGAATTTTTGTGATCATAATTACCATTGATAAAAAAAACATGGCGGCTGCTTGTTTCTTGACTTCGCTTCAACATTTTAAACTCATCATGAACTCCCAATATGCAACAAATATACAAAATTTCAAGTCTATTGTGTACGTACGGTTGGGAAGTAATGTATTTGCATTCAATTCTGACAGAAAAGTTTTGTGGCGGTAAGTAAATTAATTATTTTTTAAAGTTAATGTAAGACCTAGCAAGCCTAGCCCCAGGGGCAGGGGACATCACTCCTACTGAACGATTTGGTAAACAGTGAACACTTAAAGTTATCTAGACCGTCAAGTTCGATAACAGAATATTACAGAAAATAGATCTAAAATCTAAATCTACCTGATCCTTAATCTATATAATATCTGCAGGCCTATATCTATTTTATTACTTTATTAACTCTACTGATCCCTCTAAATAAAAAGTGACAGTACAGTACAAAGTACAGTGATTAGATTTAGAATCTACTAGATTATTATAACTAGATTCTCTAGATCTAGATTGAATTCTACTTCTAGATCTAGATTCTAGTGTGTGTTTGTAGAGTAGAGAGCTAGTTGTAAGTTATCTAATCTATCTAGATCTAGTTACTCTAGAGTCTAGTCTAGTATTACCTATCTCAGTCTGTCTAGTCTAGTGGGGTCTAAGCTAAGGCATGTCCTAAGCCCTAAAATGCCTAAAAGGTGTGTAGAGTTGTAAATATAGACTGTAGAGTTCACTAGTGTAATAGAGAGTGACTGTAGCATTGCTAGTGTGAGTTGTAGTAACAATCTACACAGTAATTTAGAAATTTTGTCTAGGACTTAGTGTCAGTAAAGATTGTAACATACACTTATTACTCTAGCCCACAATCTATATCTAGTACTAGTATGGAATGTAGCAAAATGTATCTACATCCACTTATTTAGTAGGCCTTGTACCCTGGTTATTAGATCTAGAGTTTAGATTTAGTAATAGAGTAATAGAATCTAGGCTTAATGTTCAATATATATTGACCTAAAGTAGTTATAGATTTAATGGCTAGTTTTAGTTTCAATTTTATTTAAAATTTTGATTATGTATAAAAATGTAAACTATAATTATAAGAGAAAATTCTGAGTAGAAATATTGTGTGTACATCTATTTTTCAGATTAGGCCTACCTGAATTAAATCAGTGCATATAGACCTCTAGAAAGAAGCCTACACAATTTCCAGGAAACCTCAACCAAGACTATCAACAAAACATGAAATCAAAATGTGTGTTATAATGAAGATTTCATCTAAGACTGCAATTTATGAAGAACAATATTTGATGCAAGAAAAAAAAAATCCCCTGCAATTACTGGAAAGTAATAAATCAAATACCTTTACCTTTAAATATTAAATAAATGATAAATTTATCTAAATATTGAATTTTTCTCATTCATTTTATGTTGAATTTCTTTTTTTTTATTATATTTGTAATGTTAGTTTATGAAAATATTGTAAACAATAGTGGGAGTTGTATGGAAGTAAAGCTCCAGTTTCGAACCCGTTGATCCATGGATCTGACAACATAGAGTTCACCTATTTTTTGTGACCTTGGCATAGGAAGGGATGATTTGGTCAGCCATATGCCCATCCACATTTACTTTCACTAACTTGAGTTAGGTACCCATCACTGCTGGGTGCACTCAGGGACTTTCTACTAACTACTGGGTTAGCAGTCTAATGCCAGTGTGAGTTGCTTAAAACAAAATTTGCAAGTAAAATACTATTTAGTTTCCTCAACAGTTTTAAAAATATTTGAACCCACACACACACACAAAGAACTGGTATTAAAACAACACACTCAATAAAAGAATAATTAAGTTTAATAATTTATAAAAGGACATATTTAGGATGTACATGTAATATTGTTTAATATGAACAATGAAACCAGTTGCTCATATCATATTTCTACTCATAATTAAAGTTAAAGCAATATTTGTGAACAGAAATATATATTTACAATGACATATGAAAATGGGATTTATTGGTTGAGCATTACAGCTCACAATTGCTAATCCAGAGAAGTGGTTTGAGGGCTTGAGTACATTAAGGGTAACTGGCTTGAGATACTGACTTTAAGTGTTAACCACACAACTGTTTTATTAGCCTAAGTCAAAATACAAGACATGCTTCATCTGTGGAATAATATTTTCATTAACAGTAAAAATAAATATTAAATAGTGTACACAGACACGAAAAATACATGCTTACTGTAAAGCAAAAGAAATTATTCTAAAACAATGTAATATACATTAGTAGTCATTAGGCCTATTTAGTCATATCTGTTTATTCTGAGTGATATAGTCAGAAAACTGTAATTATAGCATATTTAATTTCTACTAAGTATGCCTTGTACAACAGTATGAATATCTAGAATCTAGCTATATAGATTAATTAAAGTTGCTGATTTTTTTTTTAAAATCTTGGAATTAAATTTTCAATGTTAAATTAAAAGCTCAATGACAGTAACACAAAGCCAAACAAAGCTTATTACAATTAAACTAATTAGACCCTAATAATAGTAATTATTAGATTAATCCAATTTTAGGCCCACTTTGGGCTTAAATCAAATTTGGAATTTCTAGAGCTACTACTAGATATAGAATTTTATCTAGTAATACTAGTACACTATAACTTGTCTATACTAAGCAGACGACTAATTAGTAATTACGGTTATTAGGTCTAGCCTACTGTCACCGTGTAATATCTAGTTTATCTATTTCTAGATCTAGATCTAGTACTAAAAGAAAAAGTACTAGGAAAAGGAATTATTTTTAAAAATATGGCATTGATTTAAAATAGGGGCCTATTTATTAAAATGAATAAAGGCAAAGTCTTTATTACTAAATAGGCCTAATTTAAATTAGGGGCCTATAGGCCTAATTAACTATAATAATATGATTAATACATAGGGTCAAATTACTCATTTAATCAGGCCTAAACTTTCTAAGCAAAATAAAGTCTAAAGAAAAATTTATGGGCCTAAATTCAAAAGTTAAGTCTAAAGGCCAAAGGTTTCTATTTTACAAAATGATCGTAAATCTAACTAATTATTCTATTATTACGAAATCTAGCTTAAATACTACTAGCTATTAAGTACTAAACTAATATAAATACTAACACCTAATAATAATATTAATAAAAGTATTCATATAGTTCACTATAAAAGAAAATACTCTATAGTCTATATATATTATTTAATTATAGATCTAGGTCTAACTAAAATAAGGCAGAGATCTAGATCTAAATAAAATACTTAGGCCCTAGATCTAGCAAATAAATAATAATACTATTTGACGATTTGTTAGGCCTATATGAGACTATGACTATAATTAGATCTAGATTCTATATCTTATTAATATCTATCTACAGTTTATAACTTAGACTTAGTGTGTTAGTCACTGTTAGTGTATAGTGTATACTATACTGTACTTAGTGTACTATTAACATTAATAATTAATTAGGCCTAGTACTAGATCTAAGTACTAAGTTAGTAACCTAGAGTAGAATCTAATTATGAAAGTTCTTTAATTCTTTAGACTTGGTCACTTGACTTTACGACGTCTTCTTTAGTAAAGAATCTCTTTAGTTCTTTACTCTTCTTTAAAAAAATCTTTAGAGTTTAGAACTTTAGTTAGACTGACTACGGTCCCTAGATCTACCACTAAATAAATGACTAAAACTAAATCTAACGAGTCGGTTGTATTCTAAATAAAATTCTAGATCTAGAATCTAGATTCTTTATTAAAATCTGAAAAGTTGAAAAGTCAATTCTTTATCTAGAAAGATCTAGAATCTAATCTAGATCTATCTCGAATTCTAGATCTAAATTCATAAAATTCTGATTCTAAAACTTGTATTTGTTTTGAAGCCAAAAGCGAAAGTAGCTTTCCTAACTTTAAAAAAAAGATTTAATAAAAATATCCAGATTTGGTTTAAAAAAACGCCAACCGGCAGGACTCCATTTGGACTCCACTTCAACAGCCTATTACATCCGTGTAATTGGGTGCAATTTTTTAACATTTAAGACTTAAGATAAAGACCTTCTACATTAAATTTTATATCCCATTTTTACATTGCATTTTTATAAAGCATTTTACATACCATTTTATATTCCATATTTGCTGTGCATTTTACATTACATTTTTACATTACTTTTTTACATTACACTTTTACATTACACTTTTACATTACAGTTTTACATTACAGTTTTACATTACAGTTTTTACATTACAGTTTTAGCTACAGATTTACATTACATTTTTACTTACATTTTCTCATTACAATATATTTTTACTTTACATTTTTACTTTCTCGTATATACGTAGTATAGAGAGAGTATTGTAATCGTGCAAAAAAAAAATCGAGATTTTTACAAATCTCGACGTTTTACACCTCACTGATACGGAAAAACATAATTTTGCAATCTTGTCCGTATGTCTGTGTGTGTGTGTGTCTGTGTGTCTGTGTGTGTGTCCGTGTGTAAACACGATAACTTGAGTACCGTTACAGCTAGGTTGATGAAATTTCATATATAAGTATTATATCAAAATCGTAGATCCGTATCAACTTTTGAGCGATTTCCGACAACCGGAAGTGGTACTTTTTCTACTTTGAATTTTTCAAAAGCCTATAACTTGAGTACTATTTCAGATAGATTAATGAAATTTCACATGTAAGTAAAAGATCTAATTCTCTACCTTCTGTTAAATTTTGAGTAATTTCCGTTGACCGGAAGTAGTAATTTACGCTACTTCCGATTTCTCAAAAAACTAATGTAAATTTTAAAAGTACTAATAATATTGCGCACTATTATGCGCTTTTTTATTTCGCGTTCACTTGGTGTGCAATTAATTTGTCTACGAGATTTTATTCTATTTTTAAAACTTTAAGTATTTAAAATGGATTAAAAATCATGTCTATAGCCCGAGTTCCCATCCCCTGTTATTTTATATAAAAATATTCGAGAAAGTTTAGGGGAGATCACTCCCGGTTTATTACGTTACAATTTTAAACTTAGTTTTTACTTTCTCGTATATACGAAGTATAGAGAAAGTCTTGTAATCGTGCACAAAAATCACATCAAATTAGGACAGTTTTCACCGTTTTACTCCTCAGTCCTTCATCACATCCGGGATATAGAAGACTTATTTTAATCGGGCAAAAATTATAAACACAGATATATAAAAATTTTGGCGTTTTATGCGTAATGGAGTTGGAAAAACTGGATTATCCAATTCTGTCCTTGTGTGTGTCCGTGTGTAAACACGATAACTTGAGTACCGTTACAGCTAGGTTGATGAAATTTCATATATAAGTATTATATCAAAGTCGTAGATCCGTATCAACTTTTGAGCGATTTCCGATAACCGGAAGTGGTACTTTTTCTACTTTGAATTTTTCAAAAGCCTATAACTTGAGTACTAATTAAGATAGATAAATGAAATTTCACATGTAAGTAAAAGATCTAATTCTCTACCTTCTGTCTAATTTTGAGTAATTTCCGTTGACCGGAAGTACTAATTTACGCTATTTCCGATTTCTCAAAAAACGCATGTACATTTATAAAGTACTAATAATATTGCGCACTATTACGCACATTTGGTTTTGGTGCTCGCTTGGTGCGCAATTTTTTTTCTACTAGATTTTATTCTATTTTTAAAAGTTTAAGTAAACAAAAATCATGTCTATATTCCGAGTTGACATCCCACGTAGTGTTATATTAGAATATTCGAGAAAGTTTAGGGGAGATCACTCCCGGTTTATTTACTTACAGTTTTATATTATAGTTATTTTTTCACATTACAGTTTTTGTTACATTTTACGTTACATTTTTACATTACATTTTTACATTACAGGTGATTACAGTATTACATTACATTTTTACATTACAAAATTTTTACATTACAGCTTTACAATACATTTTACATTACAATTTTACTTTCCATTTCACATTATTATATCATGAAAGATGGCTGACGAGTGTGGGTACTGTGAGTGACATTATTTTTGTCTGTGCAGATATTGACGAGTGTGAGTGACATTATTTTTGTCTGTGCAGATATTGACGAGTGTGAGTGACATTATTTTTGTCTGTGCAGATATTGTGTGAGTGACATTATTTTTGTCTGTGCAGATATTGACGATTGTGTGAGTGACATTATTTTTGTCTGTGCAGATATTGTGTGAGTGACATTATTTTTGTCTGTGCAGATATTGACGATTGTGTGAGTGACATTATTTTTGTCTGTACAGATATTGACGAGTGTGAGTGACATTATTTTTGTCTGTACAGATATTGACGAGTGTGAGTGACATTATTTTTGTCTGTACAGATATTGACGAGTGTGAGTGACATTATTTTTGTCTGTGCAGATATTGACGATTGTGTGAGTGACATTTTTTTTGTCTGTGCAGATATTGACGAGTGTGAGTGACATTATTTTTGTCTGTGCAGATATTGACGATTGTGTGAGTGACATTATTTTTGTCTGTACAGATATTGACGAGTGTGAGTGACATTATTTTTGTCAGTGCAGATATTGACGAGTGTGGGTGACATTATTTTTGTCTGTGCAGATATTGACGAGTGTGGGTGACAATATTTTTGTCTGTGCAGATATTGACGAGTGTGAGTGACATTATTTTTCTCTGTGCAGATATTGACAATTGTGTGAGTGACATTATTTTTGTCTGTACAGATATTGACGAGTGTGAGTGACATTATTTTTGTCTGTGCAGATATTGACGAGTGTGAGTGACATTATTTTTGTCTGTGCAGATATTGTGTGAGTGACTATATTTTTGTCTGTGCAGATATTGACGATTGTGTGAGTGACATTATTTTTGTCTGTACAGATATTGACGAGTGTGAGTGACATTATTTTTGTCTGTGCAGATATTGACGAGTGTGAGTGACATTATTTTTGTCTGTGCAGATATTGACAATTGTGTGAGTGACATTATTTTTGTCTGTACAGATATTGACGAGTGTGAGTGACATTATTTTTGTCTGTGCAGATATTGACGATTGTGTGAGTGACATTATTTTTGTCTGTACAGATATTGACGAGTGTGAGTGACATTATTTTTGTCAGTGCAGATATTGACGAGTGTGGGTGACATTATTTTTGTCTGTGCAGATATTGACGAGTGTGGGTGACATTATTTTTGTCTGTGCAGATATTGACGATTGTGTGAGTGACATTATTTTTGTCTGTACAGATATTGACGAGTGTGAGTGACATTATTTTTGTCAGTGCAGATATTGACGAGTGTGGGTGACATTATTTTTGTCTGTGCAGATATTGACGAGTGTGGGTGACAATATTTTTGTCTGTGCAGATATTGACGAGTGTGAGTGACATTATTTTTGTCTGTGCAGATATTGACAATTGTGTGAGTGACATTATTTTTGTCTGTACAGATATTGACGAGTGTGAGTGACATTATTTTTGTCTGTGCAGATATTGACGATTGTGTGAGTGACATTATTTTTGTCTGTACAGATATTGACGAGTGTGAGTGACATTATTTTTGTCTGTGCAGATATTGACGAGTGTGAGTGACATTATTTTTGTCTGTGCAGATATTGACGAGTGTGAGTGACATTATTTTTGTCTGTACAGATATTGACGAGTGTGGGTGACATTATTTTTGTCTGTGCAGATATTGTGTGAGTGCCATTATTTTTGTCTGTGCAGATATTGTGTGAGTGACATTATTTTTGTCTGTGCAGATATTGACGAGTGTGGGTGACAATATTTTTGTCTGTGCAGATATTGACGAGTGTGAGTGACATTATTTTTGTCTGTGCAGATATTGACAATTGTGTGAGTGACATTATTTTTGTCTGTACAGATATTGACGAGTGTGAGTGACATTATTTTTGTCTGTGCAGATATTGACGATTGTGTGAGTGACATTATTTTTGTCTGTACAGATATTGACGAGTGTGAGTGACATTATTTTTGTCTGTGCAGATATTGACGAGTGTGAGTGACATTATTTTTGTCTGTGCAGATATTGACGAGTGTGAGTGACATTATTTTTGTCTGTACAGATATTGACGAGTGTGGGTGACATTATTTTTGTCTGTGCAGATATTGTGTGAGTGCCATTATTTTTGTCTGTGCAGATATTGTGTGAGTGACATTATTTTTGTCTGTGCAGATATTGTGTGAGTCACATTATTTTTGTCTGTGCAGATATCGACGAGTGCACACTGGGAATCTCCAAGTGCCACGTGAACTCCGTGTGTATCAACATGCCAGGCTGGTACCATTGTGACTGTGTTGAGGGCTACCACTCCAGCTGGCCAGATAACCACTATGGGAGTCTGTGCTTAGGTAAGGGAAGGTTTTGGTCTTTTTTTATACTTTAGTCGGCGTTTTTATATTTTAGTTGGCTTTTTTAAATATTTTAATAGTAAAGTAAGTAAAGTTCCCTTTCGAACCTGACGGTCAATAGTGCAAGTGAAGTAGAGTTCACTTGTTTCTGTGACCTCGGCATATGAAGAGGTAGTGTGGTTAGCACTATGCCCAGCCGCCTTAACTTTCCCTAACTTGAGTTAGGTACCCATCAGAGTTGGGTGCACTCAGGGACTCAGGGTAAGTAGTCCAGCTCTCTACCGCCAGACCACTCCGTCCCCCTTTTAAAATATTTTAGTTGACTTTTTTCTTTAGTTGTTTGCTTTTTCTATATTTTAGTTGGCTTTTGTTTTTATATTTATAGTCGTTTACTTTTGTTGTAGATGGTATAATGTTTAATCAAAGGCGGTGGTTTCCTGAATTTTTGTCACGGCACCTCCCTAGATAAAGCATTAAATACTGCCCCCCCCCCCCCCCCCAAGAAATTTTAGTGCCATTCCACCCTCTTTCGGGTAAAATATACGCAAATGCGCACCTAAATGTGTGTTAGTTACGGTCAAAGCCCGAAGTGCGGTCAAATCACGCATTGGCTGGCCCTCTTGGTCAATGTCAGAAGAGCTTAGCACTGTCAGCGTATTTCGTACATTGGCCGGCCAATGCGCAAACTGGCTGACATTTCACGGCATTAAACGATGGTATAAAATACATCGTAAGTATATACAAACACTAAACAGTGGGTTGACTTTAATGTAGGTACATGAAAACGTTAACCAATCAATTATGAGTAAATAAAAAAACAAAGCAATCAGATTGGATACGTTGTAAGTTTATATCAGTGGGAGAAAAAACGTTTCTTATAATTAAACAATTTACTTGTTTGCACCCGTTTTTATTTTACATAAATATGTTTATTTTTTATACGTCTGGCATTTATTTGCTATCTTAGAAGCACTACAGGTGTAAGAAAAAAGTATGTATTAATGAATGAAAATAGAATTGGACCATCTTTCTTAAGTTATGTCTTAAATATTTTTTGAATATCTGTTTTTAGATTGTATTTCCGTTTAATTATAATAGCATCTTACATTGGAGCCAGATTTTTTTTTTTAGCTTAAATGTATTTTTTTGTAATTTATGAATTGCTTTATGAATTATTGACTTGTGGAATAACTCGTTATTGGACTTCAAAAATTCAGTGTCGCGGGGTGTTTGAGAAATAGTCTTAACTTTGCAGGGGTTTTTTTAATGAACTTTTTAATATAAAATATATTTTATAGCAATGACGCAATCAAGAAATACTTTGCGTCAAGTTAAAAAAAAATGAAAAGATTTATATTTTTTGCTAAAATATCAAATTTTTATTTTTGTGAGGTCGGTTTGTGTTACAAGGTTAATTTTTTTAGAACGCAACAATTTTACGCCGTGACGTCATAGAGAAAATGACCTTTGATCTAATAGGCTTTTACCTTTGATAATTAGAAAAGGTATTTTTGGGTCTATAAGATATAAAGCAGTGTGTGCAAAGATCAATAATTACCTGTGGTTTAGAATAAATTCGCAGTGTCTAGTGTAAATACGGCTTATTAAACGTATGTATCATGTTTTTATATAGCAATGTGCGAGCTGTTATCTTTATTTTAATTTTGAAAATTTTATTTGGTTGTTCGCAATAAACCATTTAATAAATAATTATTCGCTCCCCAAGACGCAGGGGGGGGGGGGGGGTCGAACATGCTATAAATAGTATGCAGACGTTAAGGGGTTAATAACTCATCGATATAAGAAGTGTCAGGGGCAAATACCGCATAAAATTGTTAAGGAGCGGGTTATCTCCTATATGAAGGCTACTTTGATTATATTTTATATACGGTCCGGGTTTGAAGGGGAAAGAAGAAAACTGTTTATTAAAGCTGTGGGTGGGTTCTTTATGCATGCCACCCACGATATGTATAATTCTGTATGGCAGATAATTTTTTAGTATTGATTTGTGTTGAATATATTCTGGAGGGGTGGAGGGAAAAGAGTTAGTGATCTTATGAGTTGAGAGACCGTGGTCGGATGTAGAGGTTACCACTGCTTACCGGAAAGTCTCGAGTTCGAATCCCGGGCTCGAGTATGTAGGACGTCACGGAGTCCACCCAGCTCTGAAGCGTACCTGGCTCAAGTTAAGGCATAGTGGTGACCACACAGTATGCCGAGGTCATTACAACAGATGAACTCTACTTCTTCTGTCGCGTGTGTCTTGGGCATGAACGAGAAAAAAAGATGATGCTGATGATTATCTCTTGAACTTCTCATGTGTGTGATTCTTTGAAAAAATAAATAGCCACAGACAATTATAAAATAGAGATATGACCAACGACGTTATAAAAAAATTGACTGGGGTGGGGGGGGGGGGGGATAAGGAAAAAAGTATTTGATTAAAGTTAATCTAATTCAGAGTTGCAGAGGTGCCTAAATTATTAAGGGGTGTTTAACAGACCTGACTCATAACACTAAAGCTTGTAGTGTTAAGAGTGAGGACCCCCCCCCCCCCAACCCAATAGCGCCTAAGCTCATATCGTGCTCATTATATCGAGAGGCTTCAATCTGATTAACATGTCAAGTGACATTCACTGCCGACCAATCACCACTCGTCAACGCGCTGACTAATAGTCGCTAAGGCAACGTAAACGACCCTTGTGAATAGGAGATACAGTCAGGGTTGCCACATTGGAAATTAGATTTAATTTCTATACATATAATTTTGAAGTTTTTAGCTTGTTCGTTTTGGGTTTTTACAATGCCACGATAGGAAATATACATTTTTACTCGCACTAAATTCGTCCAAAAAAGGGAAGGATTTTAATTGTGGGAACAGATATCGAATACAGTTTAGATATTTCTAAACGCTAGATATTTTTTTTACAATTATTATAATATAATGGTTTATAATGGTTTGATAGATTAAACATCTTTTCACCTGAGTTTTCTCAATGTCTGTCAATTTTTCAATGTAAATTGATCTGGTAACCTTTCAATTTTTTGTGGGCGTTTGTGTCAAGCTGTAGTTGTTTCGTCTTTACCATTAAACGGGTTTTGATGATCGAGATTCTTAAGCTGGCTACTCTATAATTCATAGTGCTCAGGTACTCAGATATTGATTTATAGTGTATCTCTGTCGGTACTTACACTTAAATATTGATGTGTATAGATCTAGAAGTATTTACAGTAGTCAGAGTTTCTTTCAGTCATCTCTTCGGAGGGGGGAGGGTAATGCATGTCTACAACCCTAACTTCTCCCCGAACCAAAAATTATATATATATATATATATATATATATATATATATATATATATATATATATATAATATAATATAATATATATACTAAATATATATATACAAAATATATATACAAAATATATATACAAAATATTTTTCCGGTAAGGAAGTCCGACGTATTTGATTGTAAGTCAACCTAGTATCAAACAACCAGCAATGTTTTCTAGTGATTATTAATTGTAGCCTACATACTATGTGTTATTAAATAGAAAACATTTCAGCCTTAACATTGGTTGGTTATCTCCCTACGACGAACGCCCACATATTAGGTATTACGGGATGGAATATGCATAAGGTTATTACTAGTAATTTCTAATTACCTAATAAGATGCATCTAGATTAGGAGTTGTACGGAATTCGGATGTGGATTAGGGTATGATTATTAGGCTAGTAGTTTTCTGATTTCTACGATTACTTTATAGCAATGCTACTGATTGTGTGTGGTGGGGTCTTTACCTGTTACTGACAGTGTTAGTAAAAAAAACTGTGTGTGAATATACACGAAATAATTATGTGTTTTCAAGCGAGTTGTAATGTAAATTTCTATGCTGAAACCACGTGTTCAAGTATTGAATCTCCAGTAAGTTAACGTCGCATTTAACAGCGCATATTTTGTTTTTCTTGATCGTTTCGCGCATGCCATGCGCACTGTGAGGTCACGTACAAAACCAAGTGGCAGGAATGTATTAATTAAGATAAAAACGATAAGCGATGTCAAAAAAAAAATGACGTATCACGATGACCGCCCGCCGGAGCTAGAGTCAAGTTTATTCCTTGTCAACAACAAAAAGAGCATTGAACTCTCATTATCCGCTATCGTACATTACGCTGCGAGAGTTAAGCGCCTTGATCGTCTGCGTGATGAGGTGAAAATCAAGGCGTGCGATAATGAAGGTCGTTCTGCGTGTGATCGATCGTGTTCGTGACCTGACACACACCTGCTAGACTGGTCCTGAAATGAAATCTAATACCCCCAGACATGCTTCGAGGGTGCTTTGTCAGATCTCGGATTATTTTTTAATTCGAAGGTAACGGCAGAAGATAACAGGAAATTGGTTCCTGAAACGATAGTTGCATTTTTTTTTTACGATCGCATTTTTAGTTAATAGTAAAATAATTTAATATAGATCTAGATCTAGAAATCTAGATCTATATTAGATCTAGATCCAGATCTAGATAGACTACCTAGATCTAGACTTTTAGATCTGTTTATGAAATTAATCACTAAATTCACTAAATGGTTTATAAAATACAGGCCTTTCTAAATGTTGATGCGTAAAGGTTTTACATTGCCATTTTTTTTTAAAATGAATAGTAATTATTAATAATTATCTAGAATCCAGATCAAGGCCTATTTGAAGTTTACATAATCTATTAATAGAATGTAATGGTAGATCCAACCTCACCCTTTTCTTCGTTTTTTTTTCCCACGTTTTCTTTAACTTGCTTTCTCTGTGTGTTTGTCTTTCCAATCAAATCTTGCGATCGAAATTTCTGGCACTTCCCAGTTAGCTAGCGCGCTGAAATTTTCAGGGAAGCTTTCTTTTGGATGACCATTGAATATTCAATTGTTATTATTACTAAATTGATCAATGGAAACATTTTATTGAGCATTTTAGACCGCTATATAATCTATATATATAATTCTCCTCTGCGAGCCATTAAAAAAAAAACGAGCGACGCGTACCTCGCGCGCAGTGAAGCGAACGATCCAACGTAGCGACAGGCTTAGGGGCAGATAATTTCACACAACGTGTTTTTTACGAGTTGTCTTTTTACGAGTTGTCTTTTTACGAGTTGTCTTCGTTTACCCAACAAAAAAGTGAAAAGATACAATCGATAGCAAGATTTGAATGCAAACAAACAGACAAAGACTAAAAAGTAGAAAATAATAATCATTAAAAAAGTTTTTAAAAACCCACGTTTTCTGATTGAACTAAAAAGTAGAAAATAAATGCTATACATCACAATAATGCAAGCGATCACTCTACTATAAGCGATCAAAAACGTGGGGCGCCGTGATTTTCTTAAAGTTTCTAATACTGTTGACTCTCTACAAGCTCCCTAATAAAAGTCAATAGTATTATCTAATCAATAGTAATATAACTTTTACTTCGGCGCCCCACGTTTTTGATCGCTTATAGTAGAGTGATCGCTTGCATTATTGTGATGTATAGCATTTATTTTCTACTTTTTAGTTCAATCAGAAAACGTGGGTTTTTAAAAACTTTTTTATATGGTAATATTGAAGGGGATTTCTTCCCACCTTGACCTTTGCTGTTATTGAGATCAGTGTCTTAAGGCAGTGTATTCTTTGCTTCTTTTATCAGTAATGTTTGTTCTAGTGTAATGTAGTATGTTGTTCCTGCATTTTGTTTTCATTTTTTTTTACTAGACGTAAACGAATGTCAAGGTGAAGGTGAAGGCCACACGTGCCACAACACGACACAGTGTGTCAACACGGACGGTGGATACACTTGTCAATGTACTGCAAGAGGAAACTGCAAGAAAAGTGAGTTGGCCTGGATAATATACAACACCAGTGATCGATCATTGATGATGCTACATTAATCATCTTTATGTTAAAAAGGGGGTTTTATGTTGTTGAAAGTCGAATTTTAACTTGCTAATCTCTCCACTAATCCTTATCTCTAACACAAAATTTAAATCTGAGATTACAAATACGACTAACAACCTTAAACACCTATTTTCAGAAGAGTCTACAATTGGACACTAGTGACACAAATGCCCCTTGGGGGTCGTCCATAAATGACGTCACACTATTAGGGGAAGGGGGGGGGGGGGTCCGTAATTTCGTGACGGTGTGTGACGAGGGGTGGGGGGGGGGGGTTCAGATGGTGTGAGTCACTTTTTTGCATTATAAAAAAACAATGTTAGAAAACGAGTTTTAATAAATTGTAATAGGAATTGATCCAAATACTCTATGTGGACAGAGTTCTGACAAGATTTTGGAAAAATATCGATGTTTTAAGAAAAATTCAACTGCAATTTAGAAGGGGGGGGGGGTTGTAGGCTGAGGTGTGACGTCATTTTAGGGGGGGGGGGTCTGGCTTTTTGTTACGACGTGTGACGGAGAGGAGGGGTAGGTAAAAATCGATTTATGGATGACGAAAGAAAAATAAAACTGATCAAAGGGAAACAACTCTATAAATTAGATTATATGCAAGGTAGACTACTCCATGTATTATACTTAGCACATTTCTATCTAAAACTTTTGTGTTAGGCTGTGTTTTTGAAGGCAGTGAATATAACGACCGAAGTACATGGAAATCAGTGAGGGATATTTGCAAACAATGCAGATGTAATGTAAGTTTTATTCTTGTCTTTGTTAGTTTTGAGTCTTTAATTTATTGAAAATGTTATCAATTTGTTATCAATTAATATTTTATTAAACAAAATACATCTAGATCTAAATCTAGTTCTATACTTACATATTAATGAAATAGAGAAAAAGACAAGACTATTTATTAGTATTTAACTATTATTGCAAGTCTATTATACTATAGAATTTTGGAAATAGATTTTTTTTTTCATGGGCTAATTAAGTGGCATCATTATGATTTTCTGAAACAAGAAAATAACATCAAAATGATTTAGAACTTTCACTAAATTGTTAATGGTCATTGAAATTGTTTTAAACATAAGGGGCCTAGAGAGCATAAATTTTGTTTATATTTTTCTTTAGTCTGGTCGCACTAGTTGCCAACAGATGCAGTGTGACTGTACCGACCCTAACGTGAACCTGCAATGCTGTCCCAGCTGTAACAACAACAGCAGCTGTCCACACCAGGAGTTAAGGGTCCTGAAGCAGAGTGGCGACTCCTGGCTGTTCAACTGTCAGCGCTGCCAATGCTTGGTAAGTAAATGAACAGGTTCTACTTTAATACTGACAAGCCGACCCGCGGCATATGATACTCCGCTATTTAGTTATTTCTACTTTTCAGTAATTCATAATTTATGAATTCGACAGTACCAATGCTGCCACTGAAAATATTTCTTTAAAACACTAAAACCCTCCTTTCCCCCAACTCCCCTTCCCGTTAAAGCAGCCTCCTCTTAGTTACCTCCCCTAAGTTTAAAATCGTTTCAAACTAAATTATCTGCCCCAAATAATCGTCACTAAATCCGTCTCTACGATTTTAAACATTTAAACCACAGCTCACCAGACCGTGTGGGGATGGGGGTGGTAGCGACAGTGATATGCCTAGAGAGGAAGAGAGGGGACTGCTAGGTGCGCTTATACAGCTTGTTTTCTAGGGTCTCCAAGAAGAGAATTATATATATAGATGTTGATACCCTCTTTAACACTGATATTATAGCAGAGGTGTAGTGAGGGGGGGGGGGGGGGTACCTAGGTCCCTGGTGCTGACCTTAGCGGGCGCCAAAATGGGTTGTAAAAACAAATTAAAACCTATTTTTAGCTGCAGTTTTGCATTAAAAATATGGGGGGGGGGGTGCAAATTGAAAGTTTGAGGGGGGCGCAAACTGAAAGATTGTTCCAGAGTGTGGTGCCAAATTGAAAGTTTGACCCCGGATGCCGGGTAGGGTCGCTACGCCTCTGTATTAATGCCAGCACATAGACGGTTTTTTTTTTGCCTGTATCACTGTTATGGATTAGATTTGGAGGTTAAGGCCAGTACCAAGGATAAGGTGTAGAATAAAATGTCTGTACTCCCTTTGATCAATTATTTCATCATTAATTTTACCTTTTAATTTTATCATCTATTGTAATTAGAGATAGAATCTGGTGTTTTATTTTTATAAAGTTTAGAAACTTTTGTGCTGTTTTAACAATTTATTATCACTTTTTATTATTCTTTCAATTTCAAGGCACATCCAGTTGCATCCAAATCTGGATGCTACTTAAACTTAAACAATCACTTTTGTTTAATTTAGTCACAGTTTTTAAAGGGTTAACTTTATTTATCATAGTATATTAAATAAAGTACATAGGCCTTAAAGATAATTTTTTAAATGTAATATTGCATTGTGCTTGCTTGAACAAAAACCATGACATACAAATATTTTTATTTTTTAAACAAAGAATAAATTAGTCAATTTTATAATAGGATTAACCTGATTAATGCCGCATAACATTTTAATTATCTCTCATGTTTAGAATGGAGAAGTGACCTGCTGGCCTTTGGTCTGCCCCAAACAGTCGTGTGAGAACCCCATCAGACAAGCTGGGGACTGCTGTCCAGTCTGTGCTGACCATAACCCTTGCGCTGTATGGAACATGGAAACTGGCGGCCAGGACCTCTCTCAGCTGACATGCATGTACCTGGGTACAAAGTACTCTCATGGTGAGCAGTGGAGTCTGAAGGAGGACACCTGCACAACATGTCTATGCAAGGTATGATTGGAACTTTCTAAGTGACTCTTCTATATTGTTATTACTATTTGTTGCAAAGAAAAGTTGATAAAATATTTTAAATTATAAGTAAATAATCGATTTTTTATTGTTTAACTTAGTTTTATATTTTAATTTATATTAATTTTGTGAAGAAATATTTTAGTTTTATTTCAAAACAAAGTAATAAAAACACAGTGTTGGGATATCAAAGTGGGGGTGGGGGGAAGTGGGAAATATTTGGTTTTTATATTGTTTTTAATTTCATCTTTTTATTTATTGCTTTAAGTTTGTATCATTTATATTTTTGTTTGTATTGTATCATTTATATTTTTGTTTGTAATTCCATCTTTTTAAATGTCTTTAGGCTGGCCACATCTGCTGCTCTCTAAGCCCAACCTGTTTGAAGTCTAGCCAGCACTAAATAAAGAATGTTCTATACTGGAGCTGTAACCAGTTAATTAATTATTTTTAAATATATTTCCCTGTACTGTGGCAGTAATAATCTTTTTTACGTCATGTAATATTTATACTTGTTTTATTATTGATATTGAATTTTCTGCACTTTTTTTCGTGCTACATTGTTGCTTTTTATTGAAGTGCTTTATATAGAAACAAAATTATACCTATGCATCAAAAGTATTGTTTTTAACTTTTAACTAAAAAGTTTCTTTTTTAAAAGTTAACTGTAATTCTAACATACACTTTTTAAGACTATAATTTATATTAAATGGTTGGGGTAAGTAATAAATCAAGTTCCTTTTTTTTTGTTTATAGTAGACCTCAGAGCTTAATTTTTATTGAGTCAGTTTGACCCAAATGATTTCTTTATATATTGCTTGTGATTAGTTAGTAATTGAATTTATTGCCTTTAAAATTTTTAAGATACTATTTTTTTAAATTCATATATTGTTCTTAAATATTTAAATACATTTAAATAATATGTATCACCCATGTTTTTGTCCAAGCAAGCACCATTTACACTTTAAAATAAATTTATCTATAGGTATTTTAATGAATATACACTAATAAATATTATGCGAGTGCCTTTTTGTTTTTGACATATTTTAAATTTTTATTAGGCTAGTTATATACCGGAAAAATGTGTATGTAAGTGTTGATGTCAAATTTTGTACAAATAAATGGTTGATTTGCTCTTGAGAAATAAATGTTACAAACTTCCTTTAATTGCCACTGATGTTACTTGGAAGGAATACAAGTTATTTTTACTTTACAATTTTTAGTTAATCAGCTTTAAAATAATACATTGTCCTTTTTTTTTCATTGAAATCAGTGTGTTGAAAAATCAACTTCTAAATTAGTAATTTTACTCGTCATTTTTGTAAGCTTCAAAACAAAAAAAAACATTTTAATTTTAAAGGTTTTTAAAGAATGAATATTTATGTGAATACAATATTTATGTTTACTTTGGTGAAAAAGATTTAAGTTTAAATTTGGCTGTCCTGTGTGTAGTTAGATTGTCACTGCATTGAAGACAATTTAAATATGGTTGTAAAGTACAGCTAAAAAAATTAACTTATTTAACTTGGCTTGAATTTTATGTGAACGTGGATTTATGTTGTGATGTGAAACTAAATGTGATAAAAGTGGGTGTTCAGATGATTTACTTTAATTAATTTTTAAGTTTATATATTGTCATATTTATCTAAATATAGAACATATTTATATATTTTCATTTAACCAGATTTTTACCTGTTTAATATCCAAATGGGTAACATTCTACTTAATTTTAGCAAGCAAATATCTAATGAAATTCACTTAATCAAATATTTTTTGAGTCAGCTTTTAGGTGCTTATTTTTACTGACTGATTAGTTTTATTATATAACTAATTATTAATTGTAATGATCAATGTATGAAATATGTTCAATGTGTCCAAATGTATGAGCTTTTGCCACCATTACATATTACCCAGCCTCAGATTGATTTTTTACCCTGTAGCCAATCAGATATCTGCACTCAGCTCTGATAGAGTTTGTGCTGACTTAATATTGCTTTGTAGTTTATTAACTGTAAGAAGGGAAATATTTCCATACTAATGTAAACTGAAGATAGATCACATTGCTGAAGAAGTTGTAACAATTTTAAAATAAAACAATCTGCATACTTTGCAAGTAAACAAATGCATGAACGGTAATATAATTGTTTACTGATTGATTTAACACCTAGGACAGACATTAGGCTTTTTTAACCATATATTTGGGCCTACATGCTTAAACACATTATTTAGCATTAATATTCTATGCTGCTAGCCACTAATGTAACAGATGTGATTTTCAATAACTAATACACAACTTGCAAATTAACAGCACCCCGCATTTCATTCACTGTATATCTGCACTTTGTTTTAAATATTTTAGTAATTTATTTATCCTTGATGTGAAAATTTTAAATCTCTATTTATTGAATATATATATTATTGTGTGATATTTGTAAATTTTTCCCTTTTGTTTAACCAAATCCAACCTACATTTAATTTTGCAGCTATAATTGCAGCATCCTTCTTTCAGTATACTTTCTTTAGCAGCTCCATTTACCTTACCTTTATCAACAGCTATTTTTAATTACCTCAGACTATTGAGTCAAATTTGAACATCATTGTGTTGAACATTGTTTTAAAATATATTGTTAGATTTCCTAGAGTGCACCCAACTCCAATCTGTAATAGATAGCTAAAATCTTAAGGTAGAACTCAAGATATTACCTCACCATTCAAAGCAGAAATTTATTTATATTTCTTGAAGTTGTCTTCCTTTAACAAATGAGTTACTCATAGATAGAAACGAAATGTGTTATTCAGCCATTACCCATCCAGCCCATTCAAATTTAACTGACCATCAATTTGATTTTAACTATGGTATACTCCTAAATCTTTTGGTTGATAAAAAAGTTTACCCGTTTAGTAAAAAGAGGGAAACTATTTAAATATGTAAAAATCATATAAGAGACTAATCTATAAATAAGCTATGTTATACATATCAAGTATTTTGGTGCGGATTACATCATGAAGCTTGAAGATAGTGGTCATTGTCATTTTAGCCTAACTACAAAAACATTTTTCAACTTGTAGCAATAGGTTTTCTCAAAATTAATGACAGAAGTATGAAAACAACCCACCAATATTACAATACTGAAAAAAACCCATACCTTTTTTTGCAATAATCTTAAACATATCCCTGTTTGTTTTATTTTTTTTATTTTACCTATTTTCTTCTTAATTTGATTCATCATTTTAAATTAGATGGTAACATTTGAAATGTATAGCCAAGCTTCCACAAAAAAGATGTGAATTGCTATATTAGATATTAGAATAAGACCTACATAACTGTTCAATAATTTTCATGTTAGCTTGCTTTTTTAAAGTAACAGGTAAATTTTCTCAACAACTAAGTACTAGAAAAAAGGTATTAATATTAATACTTTTCATTAGCTAAGTTTTGTAAATGATGTGTGCTCTAGCAGTGTGCTATTTTTTTCATAGTTGTCTTTTTTTCTACATTAAACTTAGTCTTGTGAATAAAAGCTTTTAAAAAAAAACATTTTTTAAAAAAGTTTTCTTTGATGTGATAATCCCATTCAACAGTATGTTATCTATGTGCCAGTATGAATCATTAAATGACCCAGACCAAATGTCTGAGCCAGACTTCCACAAAATGTGATGATTCAAGCATAACATTTTGTGGAAGTCTGGGTCAGGTCACCATGTCAGACTCCTTTCCTTTAATACCCACTGACCTCACAACTTTAGGGCTAGTAAAACTGTTTAAAGTGAAGTGAATATCCTGAGAGATAATGGGACATTTGTTTACAGACAAGAGTAATCAATGCCAATACTTAACATTAACATTAGTCTTTTGGAGCATTTATATAACACATTTTTATAACAATGTAAAATGCTGACATTCAAAAAAAAAGATGGTCTAGTTTTTAAAGTTTCATAGCTTTATTATAAAAGAATATCAATTTCGTTATTCAATTATTTTTATTTATTGATGACAAGAGGTGACTTTCAACATTTAAGTAAATATATTCTATATTAGCTTTTTTATTTTCATATTTAAATCACCAGTTTAAAAAGACTTGATGGAAAGTCTTTAATATTTACATTTGGTTTCTTGTAATTAATCAATCACCCAGGAGATATGATGGTATTATCTCTACATAACACACTGAAAAAAAGTAGAGTATGTCTTACTTACATATTTAGTTATATTTGAATCTCTTAGCTTAGAATGAAGTTATTAATTGCATACAAATATGTTTAATAATAAATTAGATCTATGTATTTATAAATTTTAGTATGATTGAAAAAAATTTTTTAAAGACAAAATCAATACACTAACATGTAAATGTAAACACTATGATACCTACTTTTTCAGCACCTTGACAATTTATTATCACTCCTAAATATCATTGATGACTGCCAACTTAAATATCAATCTTTTAATGCACATTCAATGCTTGGAATATCCACTACAAGGCCTGTTAGATAAGGAGAATGCTTGATTCCAAAGCTGAAGCATGGGTTCTGTGTTTTCACAACGTTCTGAGAAGAAAAAATTAAACAGTCTTCAAGTACACAAGTATATACTAGCATTCAAGTTTTCAAACATTTTACTGCATAAAAAGCAAAAGTGTGAGATTATTATAATTAAGCCTAAACACTTATTTACATATCCAGAGTCGGCTAATACTAAATTCCAGGAAAATTAACAGTAGTAGGTAAAAAATACTTTTTTATTACTTAAATGTAAAATCAGAAACTAATTTAATGGAATTGTTTTTTCCTTCACGATTAATAATTAAGATTTAAATAATTAAAGAAAACAGAATTTAATGACTTACAGCATCTGGCTTATGAGCTCCTGGGCCTGGTTTCTGAGTGACATCACCAGACATCAAGTTGCGTCCTGTCATGCTATACAGAGGTGCTCTATCTTTATACACACTTGGATCAGTTGGGTTATATGCACCAGGTCCTGGTGCCTGTAAAATCCATTAAGTAAAAATGATATTCCAGATCGGATAAAACACAAATTTAGGGGGCATGAAATACATAATATTAGTTTAAGATAATGGTCTATTAAAATTGTATTCCACAAGCTGATGGAGTCAGCACAAAATAAAAATAATCTCTTACTTTAACACAATCCCCTGCAAAAGCTCCATTGTTAGCTGGACCTCGTATGCTGTAGCATGGAGCTTGTCTCTTACCACTCTGTACTGTGGGTCCAATCATGCTGGGTAGAGTGTAGCTGTTGGCAGCTGGTTCAACATACAAACACATAGATTATTTTAGTTATTACTGCTATTTTTAAATTAGAGGTCCATCAGTAAGAAGTCAAACTTTTTCACTCTAAAATATTTTTGAATGTACCTGAAAAAAGATTCTTTCATAATTGTTATTTTTCAGATACTTGTTTAGAGAAAATACTAAACAGCAATTATATGTAAAATAAGTTTATGGTCCAACATTGTGAACTGTTTATTCTGTTGTAGGCCTATTTGATCTCATTCATAAAATTTAATGTATTTATTGATTCTTGTGTCTAATTTGGTTTAAATCTTTTCAAGTGTAGCACTAACCTGGCATGTTATCACCAAGACGATGACGGTACCTGGTACCAAAGCTGTATGCAGGTGGGCGAGGATGAGCTGATTCACCTGCTTGTTCAGGGCTATATGCGCCTGGTCCAGGTGTTTTAAATGATGCTGTATCATTTTGTCTAGCATACAATGAATAATGCGGAGTTCCATCATGCCCATCTCTATAAACCTGATAAAATATTTAGAGGCAAATGCAGTTTAACTTGGTTTAATTTAAGCGCTTAACTATAGATCTAGTTAAGTGTTGCAATGCCCTTCATCAAAATATATTTACAAATATTTTACACAAAAATAAATTACACAAGTTACGCAACCACTAATAATGACCAATTAACTAGGTAGCAAGTGGAAACCTAAATCTGAAAATTATGTAGAATAATCAGATGTAGGCCTGCTTAAAAATTGCCTTTAAAGGCTTTTAGAAATTCAACAGCATTTGATTTATTAGCTTTAGTTATTTTTATAGTTAAAATTAGAGTAAGTTTCCCTTTCAAACCTGACGGTATATGGGGCAAGTGAAGTAGAGTTCACTTGTTTCTGTGACCTCTGCATATGAAGAGATAGTGTGGTCAGCCGCCTTTACTTTCCCTAACATGAGTTAGGTACTCATCAGAGTTGGGTGGACTCAGGGACTGTCAACTGACTTGAACCCGGATTCGAACTCGAGACTTCCGGGTTAGCAGTTCAGCTCTCTTCCGCTAGACCACTCCGTCCCACAAAAATTAGAGTACAATGTTGAAAAAGACTTGCCGCATCTACATCTATAAAACTGATAACCCACCCAAAAAAAAACAGTAATTTAACCTCTAGTCACTGGTGTTACAATTACAGAGTAAAATATCTCACTTTTGGGTTGGGATAATAGCATGGTCCTGGGCCAGAACTGTCTTTGAATTTTCCATGCCTCACACCAAAAGAGAATGCTGGGTACTTGTAATGCACACTTCTAGGATCATGGCATTTTTCTCCTACCAAGGGTGGAAGACCATAAGCAGGTCCAGGAGAAGAATACATAGCAGCAATTGGACATCTTGGTTTTGTGTACTCATACACCATTTTTGTTTCAAATTAGTACAAAAGGAAGCTCATAAGTCTCTGGCTACTGCTCTTTTGGTGTGTGTTTGCTGTGGCTGTGTTTATGCAAACTGCTAGGAAAATTAAATTCAGCAATATGTGAAGTTATTTTACAATATATATTATAATATAAATCATAGATCTACTTGGGACAGTATTCGAGTCGTCCCTTTAAATCCCGGTCAGAACTTCGTCTTACCCCCCTCTCCCCCCCCCCCCCCACCACACCCCTTCCCAGCCTGGACACTTATGAATGAAATCCTCTACTCTAAGGACGACTTGCAATGTATACCAACTTACTTAAATCTAGATCTAGATTCTGATATCTAGATCTAGATCTAGATCTAGATCTAGACTAGAATATTTCTAAAAATTAAAAAATAAAATTAAATTACCTTCTTTATTTGTGTCGGCTTATGCCGAGTTCTGGGAGTCTTGATGTTATTTCTGTAGCATTGGATGGTAATAATTTGAACTGGGTGATTAACTCTCCCAAAAGGGTTAAATATAATCAACTATTCGACCTACATACCCCCCGGTTTACCCATTACAAATTCTTGATAGCCCAGCTAACAAACTACAGATCTGGATCTACAAAACTACTTTAGATGTAAACCTAACGGTGCGCGACAACGAGTGACGTCATAATTTCAACAACAAAAAGTAGGCTAATGAAACAATACACATTCTAGATATATTTATTTTAATTTTGTATCAGTTTTCAATAAAGAGATTTTTAAAATAAAGTTATTTTTTTTCAAAACTACTAATTTCGTTTCAAAATTTACAACAGGTATTTGTCACATTTGTTTTTGAAAATGAATTGTTTTCTCCTAAGCTCATTTTAGAGTTTTTAAAAGTATTTCCCGCCTTATCAAAAAAAAAAAAAAATAAGAGGACCAAACAAAATTTAATCTGTTTGATCTAGAATCTAGATCTAGATCTAGATCTATGTTGGTTTTTTCTTTTTTTTTTCTCTGAGGTAGAGTTGCGATGCGACATGATAAAGGTTGTGCGAGGGCGTTAATATATTATATAATATCGGATTAAAATGTTTACCTCATTCACAGAAGTGTCCCTAAAGCTGATCTAGAAAAATTAGAATAGTGTCGAAAAATATTTGAAAGTGAATTAAGAAACCCATTTTTCTCTTTTGAATCCACCTTTCGACATATCCTAAATCTAATCTAGATCTAGATCTAGTATTTTATTTAAGGGGTCATCCGTAAACTTTGTCACATTCCTAGGGTAGTGAGGAGGTACGGAGTTTTGTGTCGATACAATACGATGTGTAACGAGGGGGGAGGGGGTTGGTTTAGAATTTAGAAGGTTGCATTATTTTAAAAATATTGTAAAAACTGTTTTTAAACAGTATTGTTTACATTTAAGTTTTGTTTTGGTAAATTGTTATTATATTAACCTGGATTTGTTACTGTTCAATATAATAAATATATAGAATTTTTTTTTTGTGATTTGCGGATTTCCTTTCGAAGTACAAAGGGAAGCAACTCTATTAATATTTTTAGCAAAGATCATAAACATTTGGGTTATTACCCCTTATAGAACGCTGGAAAATGTGTTCGAAAATAGGGGGAGAAGAGGATGAGCAATCGCCCAAATTGTAAGGTCATTATTAGAAGGTCTTGCTTTTTGTGACGATGTGTAACGACAATGTAATATGCAGGGGTATAGCTACACCAAAACAAGCCTGACAGTTGACGGATGACTCCTCAAAGAGGATGTACGATCTTCTTGGAGACCATAGAAAACATCAAGCTGTAAGCGCGCTCCCTCCCACCCCTACACATGGTTTCGTGAGTTGTGGTTCACGCTAAATGTTTACAATCTTAGAGCCGATCATACCTGGCAGATGTATTCGAACATCAACATAAGCCTAACCTGAAGCTTCAGGGAAAATGAACGAATATTATCACTTTCCATGATAATCTCGGGGCATTTTTATCAAAGCTGCCAAATCGGCGAAGAAAATAAATCTTGGAAATATTGTAAATTTGAGAAACTCTGCGGTGTGGTAGATGTAGAATCTATCTGATTGTGAGATAATAACAATTTTGAAAGAAGAGATTTCTGGGCATTTTGAATCTCTTGAAAACAAACTGCAGCGCTATTTCTCTGAGCTGAAAAAGAAGAATCTGCATTGACGCATTACCCATTCTCTTCTTCCTTTGATGTTGCCAGCATTCCCGATGAATTACAAGAAGAATTCTTTGATTTGCAGAATGATTTCGTGTTAGATGAAAAACTGCACACACAATTTTGGTGTAGTATTCACCATTCATGTGGGACGGAGTGCTCTAGCGGTAGAGGGCTGGACTGCTAACCCGTAAGCAGAGACGTATCCAGGTTTTCGTTGTAGGGGGAGCGAAATGAGCAAAAAAAGGCGCTGAATTTTTAACATGTTCTATATACGTGTATTATATATATATATATATATATATATATATATATATATATATATATATATATATATATATAATTACTAGCTGTATGTCATTACTTTGCTATGATGTAAAATAAATTGTAAGTAGCACTTGAAGAAATAAGAAAAAACACACAATGTAGGCCGACAAAACAAAAAATGTATCAATCTAAACAATATATATATATATATATATGTTAATTTTTATTCGGTGGGGATAACATTCCTTTTTGTTCAGAGATGTGTTGAGAAGTGTGAATTTAATAGCAAAATGTAGCAGGGGTATTTTGCATATATTCTCATTTACAACACATTGAAAAGAAAATGCTAAAACATCTTGTAACAAACAATTACAAAGTGTATATGGTGTGGGGGAAAGTAATTTTGCATGTGATCACGTCATGAAAGATAAAATATCTAAAAACAGCTATTTTCTTGGTTTTGTGGTTTTAAAAAAAAAGTAAAGTCACTCTTTTGATCCTACACTCTACCATCAGACATGATCAGACCATGCTGTGCCATATCACTTGAGCTGTTTTTAATATTAAATCAACACTGGGAATAGGGTTAATCTTGACTATAGGCTATTTCCAGTTAAATGGTAGTAATCTTTATTTTTTCAAATTTTCCTGCTATTTGAATGTTTGGTCCTTGGATGAATAAGTTGACACATCTGGCTAAAATTGGCATTTTGATGGGAGTCTTGATGTTATTTCTGTAGCATTGGATGGTAATAATTTGAACTGGGTGATTAACTCTCCCAAAAGGGTTAAATATAATCAACTATTCGACCTACATACCCCCCGGTTTACCCATTACAAATTCTTGATAGCCCAGCTAACAAACTACAGATCTGGATCTACAAAACTACTTTAGATGTAAACCTAACGGTGCGCGACAACGAGTGACGTCATAATTTCAACAACAAAAAGTAGGCTAATGAAACAATACACATTCTAGATATATTTATTTTAATTTTGTATCAGTTTTCAATAAAGAGATTTTTAAAATAAAGTTATTTTTTTTCAAGCAATTTTGAATTCTTTTATCATTGGATATAAACAATGAGATGGTTGAGGATACTGATGCCCAATAATAGGTTCTTCCAAAAACAGGTGTGTTAGCTTGTTAGTAGTATTGTAATCTTCAATCTAGTTTTATGGTTGGAGATTAGGGTTAGGCATATGGTAGGGCTTGGGTTGGGGTTAGGTATAAGGTTAACATTGACATTAGCAAGCCATTTGTGTATTTACTACTATTTACTTAACTACCAGTAACCTAATACCCCTTTTTTAAGAAGATTCTATTTTTGGACACTGGTATAAAAATCTCCCCCCCCCCCCCCCATTTCCCTATACTTCAAAATAGTGTTAACACGTTTAAGCAAGGCTACTAGAACTGTTTTATTTATGAAGGGCCGTGGCCTATGGAAATAGACAAAGTTCTAGATCATTATATTGGATGGGAAGGTAGAAAACATCCTATAATGTGTGCACAATCTCTTATTTATGACTAAGGTACACTATCCATGCTTAGGCAATAACAGGGCTGTACTTGGGTTTGGTAGCATTATCTCTTATCCAGCTGGTTCTTGAAAGCTGGTTTCAAATTGTACCGAAGCTACAGTTTTGCTTATATCTTGAACCATTTTGTTGCCCTGAGAAAAAGCAACTCAACAATCCTTATTATTTCTTCAATATATTTATTTTAAAAAACCTACTTATGTTTGTTTCTGACCAATATGTCTTCTATAATTTATAAACATTTTGAAACAAAACATCCTTTATAGAAATGCTATAAAGTTTGGTGTGAAAAGCATGAAATTAAATTTATTTATAAAGTTTATTATATGTAATTTTTTAAATTTCTGCATCAGCTTACTTTATATAGTAATTTTTCTTTTACATGCAAATATCAGCTGCCTTAATTGAAAAAAACTGAATATGCATTAACTAAGTTCTTGTTTTTATTTGACCTTTTTCAAAATGCATACTTAAAAGTTGCAGACAGCCTATGCCAAAATAGTTTATTGATATACTAGCAGTGTTATTTATAAAATTGTATGTAAAAACATGTTTTGATAATTTGAATGGGGTTATTAAAAGTTAAATTTAGTCAATTGCATTTTAAAAAATAATACAACCTGAGTAACATACTATTCTATTAATTGATTCAATAATTTAAAGTGTTCTTTCAAAATGTAAACTGCTGTTAAATAACACTTAACAGATAATTAATTCTAAAAAAATGCCATTGTAGGGCAGCCCTGGATGAATTTTTAGTGATTTAATTATAGGCCTATAAAAAAAAATTACTGGTGCAGCAGATAACAAAATAATTTTGGCCTCAACTATTAGAGTTATAACTGTTTAGCATTTAGATTTTCATATAATATACCTTTATAAAGTAGTTTTTGCAAAGTAAATTAAATGCTTGGCATAATTAAATCAATTTTATCTTTGAATATTGGTACAACAGTATATTGAAGATAATAGGGCTTTTAAGTAGGTCACAACTTCTCGTACTTGCCAGCGAGTAGATTTTGAGATCGTAGACTTACAAGCCCTATTGTTGGTCGAATTCATGCACACAGCTTTTTGTTCCAAAAATGAGATAATTAGTAAAAATTTGTTTGCTTTTTTTATCACAGGTTAAATATATAAAAAGTAGAAATATATGTAGGTGTAGGTTATCTCAACTAAACTGAGCTAATTCCTAAAATTTAAATACTGCAGCCACTTTATTATTAAAACATTGATTACCATTTAATATACGCCTACAAAAATTCTAAAATTTGAATACAGATGATACTTGCTTTCACATACAAAATCACCCTTATACAAGTGATAGATTTTTTATATAAATTGTTTTCAATGTTAAGTAATACATTTCAAACTATTTTTAAAATGGGATAGCTCTAAACTTTGATAAATTTTATACCAGTTTCATGTTTTCAAGATCAAGGAATTATTAGTTTACTTAGGGGATTTGCATGGTCATCATTTTTTTCTTACATTACTTCTCCTAACATGTTACATGTACTATTATAGAGCAGCTGTTAGTTATCAACAGTAGATTATATACATATATATTTCAATGTGTATATTTTTACAGAACATGGAAGACCTTAGATGCAATATTAAGTGGCTATTTGATGAGGAGAAGTTAAGAAATACTCCTAGTGTGGTGGAGAATGGCATCACCCCAGAGCAAGAGTTGACATTCCGACAGAAACAAGCAATGCTAATACAAACAATTGGATTAAAGTCAGGATTGTAAGTACCAAATGTAAATAGTTAGCTTCACAAAATGTAGTTTTTTCCTGTTTGTGTCTCCAAAGTTGATCAAATAATGTGTGTGTATTTTTGTGTAAAATTTGAATTAACAAAATAGTTAATTCATATAAATAAAAAATGTTACTTAGTGTTAATTGTCGATTTATCATTTGAAAATTTTGCTATTATTATTACAGTTATAATATTTTAAAGTATTTTCAATGCTTTGTTTTGAAGGACCCAGCTTGCTGTGAACACTAGTGTAATCTTCATGCACAGATTTTACATGTTTCGCTCCGTCAAATCATTTCCCAGAGTGGTAAGCAATCAATTTTAGTTAATGGTCTTAAATGTCTTGAAATAAATGCCATCTCTTTTACATTTTCTACTTCTTGATCAATTGTTTTGTTTTTTCAGCATCTGGCCTTGGGGCTTGCTTTTGCTGGTGGTAAAGTGGAAGAAAGTGCTCGTAAGTTGGAACATCTCATCAGAACAGCTGTGGACATCATCAGGACAAACAAGAACAGGGAGTTTTTGGATAAAACAGATCCTTTTACTTATGAAATGGACTCTCAGTACAGAGTAAAAATGGAAGTTTTGTGTCAAAATAACTGCAACATTGAGTCACCTGTAAGTAAAAAGATAGGTGTTCTTTCTTATATGCAATTGATCAAACACATCAGTGGCTTTAGTTTCTCCTAGTAATTATAGGTAATCCAAACATGTTTAAAAATTAGTTATCTTGTTTGATACTGCATGGTGCAACTAATTTCAAAATTTTTATTCTTGTTTTTGAACTCCAATAATAATTTTTATATAAAAATTTTTAAATTTTTTATTTTTAAATAAAAAGTTGATGCCACTAGTAACACTTGCTTATAGTAGATTATTTTTCAGAATGAACTAAAACAATTTGCTCACTAGTGTGTTTTTCTTGCACAACTGCTTTTAAAGAACTTAGTATTAACATTATAGGTTTTTTTTTTATCAAAGACTTTATCAATACCTTCATTTTTAAATCTCAAGGACGTTTCAGGTTTTTAAAAAAAAATAATGAATGTTTTAATTATTCTGTGCATGAAAATTGTATACCCCTCTTTATAGTAGCTATATACACATGAAATGTTTAACTAAAGAAGACAAAAAGAAAAGTAACATGAAATGTTAAATTAAAGAAGACAAAAAGAAAAGTAACATGAAATGTTAAATTAAAGAAGACAAAAAGAAAAGTAACATGAAATGTTAAATTAAAGAAGACAAAAAGAAAAGTAACATGAAATGTTAAACTAAAGAAGACAAAAAGAAAAGTAACATGAAATGTTAAACTAAAGAAGACAAAAAGAAAAGTAACATGAAATGTTAAATTAAAGAAGACAAAAAGAAAAGTAACATGAAATATTAAACTAAAGAAGACAAAAAGAAAAGTAACATGAAATGTTAAACTAAAGAAGACAAAAAGAAAAGTAACATGAAATGTTAAACTAAAGAAGACAATAAATAAGTAACACATGAAATGTTAAACTAAAGAAGACAAAAAGAAAAGTAACATGAAATGTTAAACTAAAGAAGACAAAAAAAAGTAACATGAAATGTTAAATTAAAGAAGACAATAAATAAGTAACACATGAAATGATAAACTAAAGTAGACAAAAAGAAAAGTAACATGAAATGTTAAACTAAAGAAGACAATAAATAAGTAACACATGAAATGTTAAACTAAAGAAGACAAAAAGAAAAGTAACATGAAATGTTAAACTAAAGAAGACAAAAAAAAGTAACATGAAATGTTAAATTAAAGAAGACAATAAATAAGTAACACATGAAATGATAAACTAAAGTAGACAAAAAGAAAAGTAACATGAAATGTTAAATTAAAGAAGACAATAAATAAGTAACACATGAAATGATAAAGTAAAGTAGACAAAAAGAAAAGTAACATGAAATGTTAAATTAAAGAAGACAATAAATAAGTAACACATGAAATGATAAACTAAAGTAGACAAAAAATAAGTTGTTAACATATTTCTTTACATAAAGAACAAATACAAAATATGATTCACAATAAGAGAATTTTAATTAAAACTATATAGTTTAGTTTTTCATAATTGTAAAATTTAAATAAAGACTTTGAACGCAAAAATAAATACAGTAAGACAATTTTTAAGCTTAAAGTTGATTGAACATGTAAGTTTGGATTACCTACATGTAGTATTTTTTCAGTAGCTTATTTTTATACATCTTGTACTGTTTTTGTTAGCCTTTTATAAAAAATCATTTTTTTTTTTTTTGGTTTAAAAATTCAGTCCACATTTCTAAGGAATCTCAGTACAATTGTTTCTATTATAATTGGATTTTTACAAGTCTACTCTGTAGAAATTAAATTTTTGTTTTTATTTTGTTTAAATTTCCAAATACTTTAAACTTGTTGAGTTAGCAGTGAGAATCCTAAATACATTTTTTAAGTATACGCAATTGTAAAGTTCCCAAAACTCTTTTTTTTTTAAATAGATTTATTTATTGAAAAAAAATGACATTGTACTTGCTAACTATATGTATAAAAAGGCATAGAGTCGTGACAAAGTATCTAAGAACCTATACTTGTAATGTGTGGGTCTATCTTTGTCCGACAGGCTTATCAGGAAATGAGGAAGCTTGTCCTATACTGCGAAAAAGAAATCTATGCTGTCATTGGTAGGTTAAGTTAGAACTTAACTCCAACTTTATGTGTTTCAACCAAGAAGAAAAGCTCTATCGGCCTCAATCTTCTTTGCTGGAGCCCATTTTACACATCAATTGTTATTGTTATAATTAACTAAATCTATTGATGCTGATGGTGCCACAATAATAACTTAAAGGACATAAGTAAATTGAGTTTATTAAAAAAAAATTATTGTTGCGCTTATTACTTACTTACTTAATCCTCATCACTCCCTGTGGAGTATAGGGCAGCAACAAATCTCCGCCATTCCACCCTGTCCTGGGCGAGCCACTTTAGTTCATGCCAGGTCTTACCAGTAGCCTGCACTTCTTCTTCCATCTCCCTCCTCCATGTTCCCAGTGGTCTTCCTCTACTTCTCTTTCCGGGTGGGTTCCACTTCAGCGCCATGTTGGGGAGTCTTTTTTTGCTCATGCGTAGGACATGGCCCAGCCATCTCCATCTCCTCGTTCTAACTTCTGAGACAATGTCGTTTAATCCTGTCCTTCGCCATATTTCCTTGTTCGGGACTTTGTCGTCCCACTTTATCCTGAGGATGCGTTGGAGGGATCTTCTTTCAAAGCCTCTGAGTCGGCTCTATCCTTTTTTTGTTTAGTTTCCTTGACTCTGCAGCATAGAGGAGTACAGAACGTACATTAGACTTATAGATCCTTATTTTAGTTCTCTGCTGCAGTGAGGATGATTTTCAGATCTTAGCAAGTCTGTTGAAAACTTGTGCTGCCATTGCTATTCTGGTGGCAATTTCTTTCTCCATGCTGCCATTTCTAGCTCTGCTCCATTTGCAAAGGTCTTGAGAGCACTTTTGGTTTTTATCTTCATTAGCTTGGTTTTTCCGGAGTTTATCTTTAGTCCAACGCTTTTGGCAATTTGCTCTATTTTTGTGGTTTTGCTTGGATGTCTTATTGGGCATGTGAAAGTAAAGCCAAGTCATCAGCAAAGTCACAGTCCTCTAGATGGTTGGTAAGTTCTCAAACAATTCCTCTTGGCTTATCCTCAGTGGCTCTCTTCTCATAATCCAGTCTATTACCACCAAAAAGATGACAGGTGAGATGACACAGCCCTGTCTGACTCCTGTTTTTACCTTGAACCATTCACTTTACTGATTTTCGTGTCGCACACAGCATTGGTTATCATAGTACATGTCCTTAAGTATGTTTATGACTTTTCCTGGAAAGCCATATAGCTCTAGTATCTTCCATAATTATGGATGGTGGATGCTATCAAATGCTTTCTCGAAATCTATGTAGTTGATGTAGAGAGACGAATTCCACTCCAGGGACTGTTCCACTATAGTGCGCAAGACAAATATTTGGTCATTACATGACCTGTTGGCCCTGAAGCCAGCTTGTTCTTCACGAAGGATTTCATCAATTACTTTCCTAATTCTTTGAAATAACACTCTGCAGAAGATTTTTCCTGGTACTGACAAAAGATTAATGCCTCTCCAGTTCTCACAAACATTAAGGTCGCCCTTTTTGGGTAATTTGATAATGATTCCCCGTTTCCAAGAATCTGGGACTTTTTCTTCATTCCATACTTTATTGAAGATCCCTGATAGAGTTTCTGCACCTATTTTTGGGTCTGCCTTTAGCATCTCCGCAGTAATTCTGTCCTCTCCTGGAGCCTTATTGCTTTTTGTTTTTTGGATAGCTTCTATTATTTCTTGTTCTAGGATGAGTCTTCTATACATTTCAAAATGTATGTTCATGTCAGTGAAGTTAGCAGTTTCTTCTGGGTCTGGTCTGTTTAGGGTCTCTTCGAAGTATTCAGCCCATCTTTTCAATTGATGTTTCTCCGTTGTAAGAACTTTCCCGTTTTTGTCCTTGATAGTAGATGATCTATTTGCTATACCTCCTGTTAGAGTCCTGATAATCTTGTACTGTTCTGCTATCTCCCTTATCAGCTGCAGCCTGTGCTTCTGTGGCCATTGTGTCTACATAGTTCCTTTTATCCTTCCTAGCATTCCTTTTTACCTCTTTTTGCAGTCTTCTATATTCTACATCGTTCCGTACCCTGCTTTCCATGGTTCCAGATAGTGTTTTGATTTTGGCTTCTCTTCTCTTTTCAATGAGATTCCAAGTATCGTTTGAGATCCATTCCTTCCTTTGTTTGTTCCTGTGTCCTAGTATGCATTGGCTTGTTTTAGTGTATACATCCAGGATCTTCTCGCATTGAGTATTGGTGTCCTCTTCTGGTAGGTTCTCGAGTAGACTAAATCTATTTTTTAGTAAAATTGCGAAGTTTGCCTTAATGGTGGGATCTTTTAGTTTAGCTGAGTCAAATAGCTGGTGGTTTACTTTCCTGTCGACTCACCTAAGCTTGAGTTGTAGCTTGCACAAGACTAGATTATGGTCGCTACCTACGTCAGCTCCTCTTATTACCTTTACATCCCTCATGGATCTTCTCCACTTTTTATTTATAGCAATGTGATCGATTTGATTGCTGGTTCGCTTATATGGGGATATCCATGTGGATTTGTGTATTTTTTTGTGCTGAAATAAGCTGTCACCTATAACTAGGCCATTTTCTAGGCAAATCTCTTTGAACCTTTGACCGTTGTTGTTTGCCTCTCCTAGCCCCTCTTTACCCATGCAGAGTTCATATCCTTGGTTGCTGGACCCTATCTTTGCATTTATGTCTCCCGTGACTATTAGAATGTCATGTTGTAGAGTCCTGTCGATTTGATCTTGTAGAGTGTGGTAGAACATGTCTTTGTCTTCATCTTTTGCTTGTTCTGTCGGGGCGTAGCACTGTTTTACGGTAATCTTTACGTGTCTTGAGTAGAATCTGGCTCTAAGAATGCGAGAATCGATTGGTTCCCACCCTATTAGACTTTTCCTTGATATTTTATCCATGATAATACCAACTCCTTCCTGGTGTTGGTTATCAGATCTCCCAGAATAGATTAAAGTTTCTCCTGATCTAGTGTAGTCAGGCCTGAGTCTGTCCATCTCATTTCGCTGATACCCAGGATGTTGATCCTGTATCTTGACAATCATTTCCTTGACCACTTGAGCTGTTTTGCTACTTTTGTACATGGTACGCTTATTACTTCATAAAAAATTGTAATTGTTTTCATGTAGGTTTCCAGTTTCAAATTGTACATCCACATAATTATGTAATTCGAATGTGTGCTCTTTTGGGAGGTACGTATTATTTTTACCATTTTGTTAAATAGCTGTTGCTAATTATATTTTGTTACATTTTTTACAGTATAGATTCTAGGTATATTAGATTATTAAATTGTATTATATAGTATAAAATGAGAAACAATTTGTATGGATGTTGAAAAAATTATTTTGATTATTACAAACTTTTGTCTCTCCTTCCTCACATAGATGGGTATCTTTCCATTTCAGCTGAGAATATCAAAGATATATCTCAATATGCATATAATCTTGCTACTGCTAGGTAAGCTATTTTTTAGCTGAATAATGTTTAATAGGATTAAAAACAAATGCTACAGATCTTAATAAAATAAGGCTAGAATAGCTATATTAAACTAATGTTGCATTATTTTTAATACATTTTTTCTTGGTGTTTTATAGTTCACAACTTACAATGTTATGCTTGAAGTATACACCTGAGACAATAGCCATCATGTGTCTTAACATTGCATCTAAAGCACATTCAGTCAAGGTAAGATTTTTTAAAATTCAATTACATTTAGAACCATTTTGTAAAAGAAAAAGGGTTCTTGAGTTTGCGCTGTATTAGTTTATTTTTATCCAAGTATATTTTTGTGCCAACAGTTTGTATCCATGAAAGACCCAAATGTCAAGTGGTATCAAGTTTTGCATTCCCAGACCGATATAGCAGCAATTGAAGGTACATCACATACTAGTATATAATAACATGATAGACATCTAGATTTTGTATTTTGATTATAGTTCTGCATGGGTCTATATATTTACATGTTTAAACTTTGATCAGCTGTGTCAGAAGAGTTTCTCCAGTGTATTAAAGGTTGCCCACTTCTGCCATCCTGGATGACCAATCTTGGAAGGGTAAGTATTATTGACTTTGTGTAACAAAAATACTGTGTTAAGCAAACGCTTATAAGTTCATGAATTAAAAGAAATGTATAATAGGCTATTTCACTGAGCTAAAATAATGTTGGTTTCAATCATAGCAGTGAAAAACAATTAATGATTGAATACTACTCCTGTTCTACTGACATTTGATTCCTCTAAATTACTAAACAAATAAATTTAAGTTGTGTCAAGAATGGGAATAACAATTGTCAGCTAGCTATTTAAAATATAGAAGTTAAATTTTGACTCAAGATTTCTGTTTTTAAAGTTCAAATTCTCCATTTGCAGATGTCAAGAGTAGCAAATAATAGAGCGATGCCTGGACCAGCTCGAGGACCTGGTGTAGCATTTGCATCAACTTCACAAGGAGCTCGTCCATCATATGCTCAACCTATCACATCCTCTGCTGCTACTGCCAGTATACCACAGCCTCCTGTAGCAACAGCATTGCCCCCATCCAACCACTCAGTCAAACAACTCAAGCTAAATAATCTAGAACAGTGAATAACATTAGCATCCATGATCTCCATCTGGTCAGTAAATGAAGTGTTAGCTGCTGCGAGTATAGCAACTACATCTTTGAAAGTGATCCTAGTTTCAGTAGGATCATCCATCCGCTGCAGTATTTTACCTTTGGTCTTAAAAGGTACAGAACAAGAATATACGTTTCCTCTTGCTGCAGCGACATACATTGTTTGTGAAATTCATAAACTCCAAGTGAACATGATTTGTCCTTTAAAGGATTTGCAATAGTTGTGCTTACCCGTTAGAACAAATCTCCTAGTTTACTCTGTACAAGGACCTGCATTTTTTCTAGCTGCTCTAGCGAATTTTTTTCAAATGCTCGAGTTTTGATTTGTATTCGGACATCTCTAAAATACATTGAGGTTAAAAAACGTTTATACTTGATGTTAACTTACACAGAATTATTATACAGTATTTGTAGCATTTAGGTTCAACTATGTTTGTTGAAGTTTAAGTTAATCAAGTTTAGGGATAAAGTGTAGCGATACGAGTGTAATAAGCAAGTGAATTAAAGTGACCCTAAAAGCTAAGCATGAACAGTGTGTAAGTGAAAAGAGTGAATCTCCGCCTATGTCCTCCACCTCTTCTCCTTCAGCTATCTTCTCCACTCTAAACCAGCATCTTTTGTAAGCTCAAGTCAGCTGATTTTCAAGGTAAAACACTTTATAAAACCAGTTTATTTCTTTGCATTATCCTATATAATGTCATTAAACAATATTTGTCACTTTTTTCAAATTTAAAAAAAAAACCTGTATAAAAAACAACTGTTGTGGCATTTTGGTTACTTAAAAGGTTATTTCAATTAATTTCAGTTGAGAAAACTGCTTTGAGATACAAGCAATGTTGCAGAACATATGCCTTAGATTTTTTTATTTTTGCAAAAAATAATAAATACAATGATGTATTTAAAAATGAAAAAATATATTAGGACTATTGTGTGCCACTGTTTGTTGGGCAGGGTGGTTCCTAGGTGAATTTTTTTTAAATATGCTTTTAAATTCAAAATGTTGGTTCAAAACTTACCATTTCTGTGTTTTAAAGGAAGAATAACTATTACATTTAACTTGGTTTTAGCATATGATAAAATATATGAGCTACATCTTTGTGCTTACCCAAGATTTCAAAGATAGAAGTATCATTCAGTGATGTTATTTAGTACAACCATTCAAACAGAAAAGTGTTCCTCACAAATTATCTCACAACTTAAAAGTAAATATAACAGAACTGTTATGATGTTCATTAACTATAGAAAAATAATAGAAATCTGTGTTATCTATTTGTTTATTTGTAGCCAAAAGTTCTTAAAACAAATAATGAGCCAGTTTCAATATTTAATATCTCACAATTAGTTCATTCTTTAATTTATAAACTTCACACTTCATGTTTTAAATTAGATAAGAAAAACAGACTTACATACACATTTTCATTTTAAATACTGTACATCTATTTTTAAAATGCTAGGTTAAATGAAAATTTACACCCATTTAAAAGTATTTAAAATTGCATAATATTTTTTTAAAAGAATTTATAAGCTTGTTTATCAAAAATGTTTTAATTATGAGTATGCATTTTTTATTTAATAGTAAACATAAATAATAACTTTTCTTTTGTTTCAACTATCAATAAGTAATCAAAGCAAGTAAGTTTTAAAAAATATATATAATTCAATCATCTATAGAAGTAAATATTACTTATGCAATTTTGAGATAAAGTGGAACTTTAAAAACTTGACCAAATAATGTAAAGATATTACAAATTTTATTTTGTATTTTCATTCATAAACAAACAAATACAGTAGTTATTATACAAACAACCAAACTTTGAAAATATCAAAAACAGATAGTTTCAAAACATTGACAAGTAAAACACAATATGAAAGATATTTTTTATGAAACAAAAATGTCTTTGACAATATTATATTAAAATGCTGGGAGTACAAAAATTTAATACAAGAAACAATTCTATTTATAGCTAATACTTGTTCGGGGAAAAAATATCTAAAGCATTAAAAAAATATTTTTCTTTATTAGTCTCAGCACATTGTACTTTCCTTTTTTTTAAAATGTTAGTTTATCTTTTTTTAATTATCACTTGCTGAATTTTTTTTTTCTAAGGACAATTTTTGCCTTGATAATAATGCTGATGCTGAATGTTGTATGAAAAAGTATTTACATACTCCATTAGTGAAGTAGGTGCATACAAGAGAGAATCAGTAATCATATCACATAGCAGTATCACAGATTAAAGTAGGTTTAATAAATAAATAAATGGCACCTTGATAATAATATTTCCAGGGCTTTGTAAAGACTAAGACTCTATTTTGAAAGAAATGGTACAATTTTTAGTAGCATAATAGTTCATGATACAAAATTCCTAAAGGGAAAAATGGAATAAAGCAGTCATCACTTCTCTGCATTTGATTTGATTGTTTACAAAATAGGCTTGTGTGCCAGTGACAAAATGATCTAATTTGAATCAATGTACTTATGAGCTATGCCTGGTTGTGTTCAATGAGTGTGATAGGTCAGTCATCACATGGAGCATCCAACATGGCAGCCTTGTATGGTGTGTGGCGCATACCCATTGTAAAGGCCGGTGCTGCTCTTTTGGTTACATAAACCTACAGAAAAATAAATAGCTTTAATTTGCAGTTATAGGGCCTACCCGATTGAAAATTAGTGATTGTTGTGAATTTTTATTATAGAGATAAGAATTTAGCCTAAAATTAATAACATTTTCAGAATAATAGAGTAGGCCTATATAAAAATTTTGAAGTTTTATTAATTTCTATTGAAAACCAAGCTTTAATTTTAAATTTTTTTATTTATTTTTTTCAAATCTAGTTTATTGTATTAATTTAAAAAAAAATAGATTTGTATATTTCTACTTTGACTAAAAACAAGGATCATTAACTTAGATTATCTAAATTCCAATTTTTAAGTTTAGTTATGCATTTTATTGAGTATGAAAATACTGATCTTCTAAATTTTTCACTCAAACCATTTGCTTATAACCATTAGGTTCCATTGGGTTACTCAGAATGCCCCAAAATATTTTAATGGACTTACTCTTTCAGGAGAGTGGGCACCAGGACCAGGCTTCTGTGTGCCGTCTCCGGGCATTACGTTCCTACTGGTCATGCTGAAATTGGGAGGAGCTGTCTTGTAGATGTTTGGTGATGTTACGTTGTACGCTCCAGGTCCTGGGGTCTAGAAGGGAAAAAAATTTAACAAGTCATTAAAGCAAAAGTAATGTTGATCTAGATCTTTAAAATTTATTTTATTGGATAACTTCATGTTTCCTAAAAATAATAAATTAAAACAATTTCTAAATAAAGTTTAAAAAAAATTAATGAAATTAGCATTGTAACATTCAAACTAATGGCAATTTTCAAAATAACTGAATGTACTATTCTTTAATTTTATTTTTATTAAATCTTACAAAATGATATTTTATTTTCATGCTTTAAATATTATCATGAAGGTCTTCAGTATTGATCATAGGCAAGATGCAACTTCCAATTATAGATTTGTGTCAAAACTTAATATCCATGGTTCATATTTGAATCAGTTTTGAAAAAAACTTCTGTGTTTTGTTGCATCAAACTTGCCTCCACCTTGTGTGCTATTTTTTCTTTTATAATGATGAATTTTAAGCAATATTTTTTTTAAGTTTTGTATCTACCTTAGCCAGATCCTCTGAAAATCCTCCCATTTTACTGCGCCCAACTAGTGAATAATTAGGTGCAGATTTTTTGTGGGATTCTGTGGTTTTTCCAAGCATTCCAGGCAGAGTGTAGTTGTTTGGCCCTGAGGAGAGAGAAATGTTTTTTATAATGAAACACTGGACATGTAGTTTTAATTTTTGGGGATGCCTCTTGGGCTAGCTTAAAATGTCATTTCATCTAGAAATTAGTACATGAACTGATAATGCAAAAATATTTCATACATAATATCAATAGTCTTTCTGTGTAGAGCTTTAACAAATGTTTTAATTTTATAAGCCTATATTTTTCATTTTCTAAAAGTGATGGGGGAAAAAAATTATGTAAATAGAGAACATAGCATAACACTATATTTAATAGACTGAATAAGGAATAAACAGCTTTTTTAATAAATTGTTCCTTACCTGGGGTATTGTCACACTTCCTGTTTCTGTTGCGGAGACCAAAGCTATATTTAGGTGCCGATTTAAAGGCATTTGGGCCAGCACTTTCAGGCTTGTATGCACCTGGACCAGGAGTCTTGAATGAGGTCAGATCTTTGTGCCTATCGTGGAGGGAGTAGTGGGGAGTGCCATCTGGGCCGTCTCTGTAATACTTTTCTTTGGGCAGGTAGCATGGGCCGGGGCTGCAGTCATCCTGATAGCATTCACAACACAGGAATTAAAATACCAGCAGCTTACAACCTAATTACTTCCTATAATGTTAAATATCTTCAGAAATAAGTCAATTGTAGGCCTACATCTACAGAAAATTGTCAAAAAAATATTAAGTTGCTGTGAAATTGATATTTTCTGGCATCATTTTGATTTAATTTTCTTAAGAAAATATTGATTAACATTTAAGATTTTTTTAAAGTGTGCTGAATGAGTGCAGTAAAGACCTCCACATTAGAAGTAAATGACATATTACTTAGAATCCTTACTATTATTACTGAAACTTGTGTTGACTCTTATGAACAATGTCAAAGGGGCTTTATTTTCTTGTCAAATAAAAATTCTTCCTTGTTTTTTGTATTTTTTTTAAAATGTAAAAATTGCCATACCTGGAACTTGCCGTGCCTGATGCCAAACACCCACGCTGGCTTCTTTGGATGAACACTTCTGAAATCATGTCCTGGTTGGCCTACCAGGGTGGGTAGCCCGTAGCAAGGTCCTGGGCTGTTGTACATGGCCGCTATGGGCCCCCTGGGTCTTGTTGGGACCCACCCACCAACATCTTTTGTTTGCACCTCAGCAGTCATCTTTTAATACTGCGTGCAGAAAGAAATACAAAAAACATTATTTTTAAGTTATATTTTCTATTTACTTTAGTTACTACCTCAGAATTTATCTTTTAATACTGTGTGCAGAAAGAAATTTTAAAAATCTTTTAAAATATTTTTTCTAATTTATAGTTTCTATTTACTTAAGTTTACAATAATCTTTTAATACTGTGTGCAGGAAGAAATATAAAAATTCTTTTAAAATAATTTTTTCTAGTTTATAGTTTCTATTTACTTTACTTAGTACCTCAGCATTTATCTATTAATACTGTGTGCAGAAAGAAATACAAAAATTATTTTAAAATAATTTTTTCTAGTTTATAGTTTCTATTTACTTTGGATTACAATCCTCTATTAATACTGTGTGCAGAAATAAATTAAATTATTCTTTTTAAAATACTTTTTTCTAATTTATATTTTCTATTTACTTTAGCTTGCACCGCAGCAATCATCTTTTAATATTGTGGGCAAAAAGAAACTTTAAAAAAATACATTTTTGAAATTAATTTTTTTAAAGTTATATTTTCTATTTACTATAAGATCTAAATTTTGTTGATTCATTTGATTTTTAAACACAATAACTCTGGCCAACTAAGAAAAAAATTATCACAATTACCATCTCTATGTAATAAAAGATATTAATGTTTAACATACTTTTTTAAAAACCCTGGTAGAATTAGAATTCTAAAGAATTAGGCATTCATCAAAAAGCTACTTTAATCAGTAACTTTAATTTTAACTTATTACAAGATCAAACTTGCTTCTTAAAAAATTTAGACCTAGATCTACATCTAAAAAAAACAAATAACATTCCAATATCCAAGTTGACTCATGGAATAGAGAATATATTATTCTATTTCCTTCTTGTTTCAGAATAAAATTATTTATTTATTAGAAAAACAACAAAGTTTCAATAATCCCTTGGTAACTTGCCTTAAAGATATAAACTATTTATGAAATGTTCTACACACTCCACCTACAGGTCCAAGTATAGGCTTATGTGAATACGTCAAGCATAACAGTCCTATTGCCAGTGCCAGATAACAACATAACTGTTCATTCAAGCTTGTGCTTGGAAAGCACATTCAGGGTCCTTGGTTACACATTGTTTACAGCCCATAGCAACAACATACACAGTGGTGTAGGAAAGTTTGGACCAATACCTAAACTGCAGCTGTTTAAAGTATTTAATGACAGTAGTGTTTGTAGATGTTGTAAATAAGAGTGTTGAAGTTTTATTGAAATGGAAGGTCTAGAAGGCATGTTTACTTAGAAAGGTGTACTTTACTGTAAAACTTATACATACCAACACCACTAACAAAAATGTATAATACACTTCAGGTCCAAAAAAAGTTATTTTAAAAAAAAAACCTTAACTTTATTATAACTTTTAAAAATGCATTTTAACATTGAACTACTTTTTAAATTATTGCTTTTTATAATACTTTAATACTGTATAAGCCTTAGTTTATGAATGTAAATTTAAATTTGTTTTTAAATCTACTTAACGCTTGTATCTCTCTTTATTTTTTATTATCATATAACACCTAATATGTTTTAATATCATAAATAATTCTAAACAGTTTAAACAAGCTCTTCCCAAGATTCTGTTTAAACTGCCTGAGTCTATTGGCTTTACCAGCCTTACAGTAAGACCTCAACTGTGTCAATATTTGCCCTCCTAGTTACTTGGGGCAGCCAATCTATAACAGCACACACATTCAATGAACTTTATTGATTCAAAATTGATTTTCTGCATTGAATAGCTGGGCATACAAGCATTAAGTGGCTTCAAATGAACTTATGCAAATTTACAACTAAAATGTCAAGTGACTGTTGCAATACTAAATAATTTTCTTTCAATATGCCGCTGCCACACATGATAATCAAACACAGATTACCTGTGTTTATGTATTTAACTGTACATATCTAGTTAGTTATCAAAGTTGTACCTATCATTTTGTAAGGGTGTGGATGATTGAAGATACTGATGTCCTATGATAGACGCTTCCAAAAATAGGTGTGTTAGGTTGTTATGGTTAGAAATTAGGGTTGGGTGTTGGGGTTGGATATAGAGTTGGCATTGACATTAGCAGAAGATTCTATTATCAGACACTGGTACTAAAAATCCACCCATTGGTTAACTCTGTGTGTAATATAAATGTCGAAAAAATAAAGATTAATATCATGTGGGTTTTAAAAGCATTATTCAAACTATCATTATTGTAACAGCAGCAATGAAGAAACACAAGTAGAAATAAATGTCTAATTTTAAATGAATAGTATTTTTTATGATAAGAGTGTATATTTAGAATATACCTAACAAAAGGGTGATTTAAAACCTTTATTTACTGTGTAATCAATCTAAATAAATGTCACCAGGTAGAATTATATATATAATTCTTTTATGGTGCTGTAAGAATAGCAAATGTCACATTCAGGATAAATGGTTGGGGAGAGGGGTGACATTTAGGCTACAATAGTGTGGATAAACAAATGTTTATCCTTTTAAAATTTAACTTTAGAATTTTTAAAAAATTACTTTAATTCCTCTACGCTACAATTACAATAGTGTGAATAAATAAATGTTTAACCTTTTAGAATTTAACTTTAGAATTTTAGAAAGACTGATTTTGATTCCTCTAGGCTACAATAGTGTGAATAAATAAATGTTTAACCTTTTAGAATTTAACTTTAGAATTTTAGAAAGACTTACTTAAATTCCTCTAGGCTATATTATTTGATTTCATTTTTATAGTTATAAAGAGTGAAATATAAATCATGCAACCACATGGTTTTTTTTGACTGGTGATAATTTCTTTGTTAGTGAGTTAAGAAGGGGTTGTAGTCATGATTTAACATAGCTATCATTTTAAAAAATAAATAATTGTTGATCTTTGTCTGAATCCAGATAATTCTATAGGTATTTGGTGGAACTTTGTGACCTCTTAAAAGATTAAGGGGTTAAAATTTGTTAATAACTGAGTGATGTAATTTTATTGACAGCACCTTATTTCATAATAAAACTTATTAAATGTTTACTCTTTAAAGTAAGAAATATTATTTACTGGGCCTACTTTTCCTATCTAAAAATATTCAGCTTCACAGTTAGACTAACCCACCAGATGGGTTATCACAAGTAATAATTGGTTATCAATGCCTACTATACTGAGAGAGGGTTATTTAAAATACAAAGTACTAAATACGCTCTCATTATTATAATACTATGTGGAACCCCATGGTTGAGCAATAGAGCATACATTTCCTAACCCAAATGTTTCAAGTTCAGTTTACTGGCTTAAGTCTGCAGGACAGAGTTTCTTCCAGGCATTTTTACCCCCCCCCCCCCCCCCCCCCCCCCCAAAAAATGAAATTTATATAATTTATATAGAAAAAAATATATACTTTTAACAGTGTCTGCCCCCCCCCCCCCCCCCCCCCCCCCGGAGAAAAAAGTCTGGAAGAAACACTGCTGCAGGATGTTTCTAAGCCCACTAGACTCCGATAGGTTCTGGTTTTTTAGTCTAGAAAAGTAAAAGACAAAGTTTTGATCTCTTTAATAAATGTCTAAGTCAGAGAAACATTACCCAATTTGATCTGAAATGGGAACCTCTTTTTATGGGCAGAGATAACTTCTGATTTGACACCCATACTGTTAGATTTATAGAATCTTATCTATCAGTATCTATCTTTATATATATCCTCCTTAAAGTTTCTCTCTAGTAGCATACCCTATATTATAGCCTACTCCTTGATAGTCGATATCTAAAGAACATAATTAAAACTATATTCTTAAACCTCAGTATTTTGATTATTGACTATAATGTTTGCTGTGTAAATAATATTTTTACACAGTAGATCTGTTATAATTACTTTGTGGAGTATATAGGTAGGCTACTAAAATACTTTTCTTAGATATAGCTAATTAATGGCACCTATTATACACAAGTATGGTACTTCACTATTCTGACTTAAGTCTCAAATGCAAGTATGAGATATAAGGGCTCAATTGAAACCATTCAAGTACAACATCTAAACTATCTAGAACTCATTGAAATTGTGAGAAGGGTGGGGGTGGGGGTGGAGGAGAGAATGTGACAATACATTAATGTTGTATTTTTCACTGATGAAAACATGATATATTTATTCAGAGTGGGTTTGGCATGGTCAGGCCAGTAAAGCTCTTTGTTGCTAAACCAAAAAGTCTTGAGTTAAAAAAACTGGCCAATGATGCAGCTTAATAGATGGGGACAGTGACCAATTTAGGAGAGGAAAAATCCACAATCAAACAAATGTTGCCTGGTAGTTTGTTCTTGAATGGACAAAGACAATGAAAGCAAATTCAGAAGAAAAAAGCAGGCTGACATTGGAGTCAATTGGTGATATGGCGCATAGCATGTTGACACTTGATACCTAAATTTGTTGTAAGAAAACCTTACAACAATAAATTAAGTTTAAGAACAAACCAGATTTCTTAGCGAATGGGGGTGGGGGAAAGTGTGACAGTAGGGTAGGGGTGGAGTTAAAAATTAGCATAATTCAAAGTATGACATTATCAATGAATTACCTCTTTGACTATGTACTCTACTGTATGTATGTGTGCTGTGTGTTACAACATTGAATGTAGTAGACACTACAAGGCTCTAATAACTATGTAATGTGTGCATGATATACATAGCATTCTGATTAGCCTACATGTTAAATAAAAAAAGGGCAGGTGTAAGTTAGATGCAACCACTATTAAAACTATTAAGTTAAGAGAAAGGTAGGCCTTACTTAACTGCCATAATTGAGATATAATTGACAGTATGGTTCTATTTCAGTAGAGTAACAACACCAGCTTTGAACATATAGATCTAGATCTAGGCCTATACTACATATTATTATGTAGGTTTATAATAGGCCTACTTAATATCGCTTACGGCGGAATAGTATTATTATAAATAACTTGTTAGGCCCTAAATAAATATGTGATCCATTAATTAAATAGTAATAAACCTTTAAATGGGCCTAAATATCAAACATTAACAACACAGTAATATACTAATAAGATAAGTAAGTAGGCCTATAACTATAATATAGATTGTACTC